>NC_060264.1:10748849-11053687 GCF_021901455.1 Neodiprion lecontei | reverse complement strand
ACCATGGTGATGGGATATGTCGAGGGGACGGGCGAAGCGATCGAGGGTTGGCTACTGGCTGTCTTGAGGGGGGTAACAACCTTGGAGGACCTTGATAGAGAACTTTATTGGCTTCACCGTTATTTGACAAGTTTTTATAACCAATTCGCTCCCTCGAGTTTGGGGCAGGGGGGGCTTCTAAAAGTAACGAAACACTCGTCAAATATCAGGTCCGCTGGCATTCCACGTGGATCGAAGACTCGTGCAGTGAGATATGAATCGATTGTAAAAGGATGGAAATTGTAAGATCTCCTATTTCGAACCGCTGTAAACACAAGTATCAGTGATCCCCTCATTTTGGGAGGGATCACGGTTGACACCCATTTTGGAAATGGAGTGGGGAAGCCGGCGCCCCACTCCAAACTCAAAATCGAGATCCAGTGGTGGAGAAGTTAACCCGATCTCGCTCTCTTAACCCCGGGACGTCAACTCAACCGGTTGAAGGAAAATACTCCAGCGAGGCCCTGGAGGACTGACAACCCGAAACGAGACGATCATCGACTCGGCGGACTCCCGTCATCGCTAGAAACCTCCGGTCCCGGGGAGAGAGCCACCGAGGGACTGACCATACCGACGATTAATACGATAAGTCGAATCCAATCCAAAAATAGCTGAATTTTTAACATATTTTGTGACGTCTCGTCAAAGTTGAGAAAAATCGACCGCCAATTCTTTACAATCTGTTTTGAGATGATACGAATGGATGGGATGTGTGTGTATGTGTGTATGTGTGGTATTTATTGTTAATCCATGAGAAATTTCCAAAAAAGTAAAATTCTACAAATTAGTATAATCGCTTGTTATATGATACGAATGGATGAATGTGTGTGCGTATGTGTGGCAGTTATTGTTAATAACTGAAATGGAAAGAAAGTAAAATTCTACAAATTGGTATTAATTGTTAATAAATAAAAAGAAAGAAAATAAAGTCCTACAAATGGCGCCCAACAAAGAGGCCTGAATTCCATATTTTTTACAGAATGACGGTTAACAACTATTCAGAAAATTGAATCAATAATTTATATTATCGTATATTGAGAATCGGTAAAGGTTATGTGGTTTGAATGATTTATATTTGACGAGTGACGATAAACTTGCGAAATTTGTTGAAATTGTCACAACTGACTAGTAGAATTCTCTAGGAAATATTTTAGTTAATGGGAGATAAAAACGAGCAAACGTACGTTACGAAATCGGGTCGTCCGGTAAAACAGAAATTTGAAAGTTTAAATTTTACAGTAAAGAAAAAGATGGTGCTCACTCGAGAGGACGAACGTGAGAAAGAGAGCAATACGTCGCGAGCGAGTCAGATAGAGGCAGAGTGGCAGAGATTAAACCAAGAGAGAATAAGACTGGAACAGCTAAAAGCGAGTCTCGAAGCCCAGGAAAAACGATTACAACCATCGACACGTGTTGTAAATGAAAATGCAGACCTGGAAAATGCACGGAACATCACGGAGGGCCTCACCGCGATTGTGAGTAACGTGAATGGTATTAAATTTGACATATCAATTCCAAAATTTAGCAATGAGGTTGAAACTCATCCCATTAAATTCGTGGAGGAGGTGGAAAAGTTTTTTAAGATTAAGAATGTCCCGGAAGAGAAAAAATTAATAGTAATCGAACACGCTCTCGAAGGGAAGGCGAATTCATGGTTTAAATTAAGAGGAAATATAGAAAATTTTCAACAATTCAAAAATCAGTTCGTAGAGGAATTTTATTCAATACCCATTCGCGTTCGATATAAAAAGAATTGGTCAGAAAAGCGATGTGAGAGCGGCGTAAAATCACTGCAAGCCTATTTTTATGAGCAACTGGCCGAAGCTCGTTATTTTATACCCAAACTCTCGGAATTCGAAATTAATTATAACATTATTCAACAATATTCTCCGTGGGTAAAAGAAACTCTTTCAACGCTAAACTTTGCGGATACAGATCTAATCGTACAAACATTGGGCAACCTTGACGTTATTAGACTAGAGCGCGAGAAACAAAATAAAAACTCAGGCAACAGTTATTATCCCAGAAATAATGGGGTCAAAGTAAATAGCATGAGTTCAAATCATCACGCTAACGGGTTACCAGAGAGGACAACAAAGCAAGAAAGGCTTAATCGTCAAGGCCGTAAACAGACAAGTTATCGGAACAATACGGGGAGATTAGGCCAGCAATATCATAGCGGACACAGGTTCGCGATGCCCGACACTCGCTTTCCCCCACCGTTACAAGATGTCAATAATCAACCTTGGGAAACTGCTAATTCAAATAATTCAAATCATTTAAACTGAACATGGGCGCGTTGTATTCCGGTCCGACATCGTGCCAACAACATTATGATTTTATAGAAGAATTAGATGATGGAATTGAGAAAGGAATAGAACATGCGTGTAGAAAGGGAACTCGTATCGCCAAAAGCCCACATGCCCGTACGAAAATATTAGAAATGGATGTGATTGTTATGTTTGATACAGGGAGCCAAATTTCCGCGACTTCCGAACGGTTGTACAATCGGTTAATAAAAAAACATAAAGTTGAAGAATTGCCTGTTTCAAATATTGTAGTGTCCACGGCGATTCGGAAAAAGGCAACAGTCATAAAGCGACAAATTTTCGTTCCAATAAAAATAGAGAATATAGTAATTGGAACGCTGCTTTTGGTAATCCCCTTTTTAACCTCAGACGTTATACTCGGTCATGATTGGATGTCGCGGAACGAAACCGTTATCAATTACAGAACGATAGCAATCGAGGTTCAAGGAATTTGCCTGTCGGAATCAACTGCGATATTTGACAGGGGGGCGCCAGAGGCCTTAGTGTGTTCGCGAGAAAAGGAAAGAACGCATATTTATATAATTAGCGTCGAAGAATCGAGTTATAATGAAAATTCTTTAACGAATAAAAGTGCCCAAGTAAATAATCCAGAAAAAAGGTACGAACGCAGCGTCGTTCCCGTGAACATCCCCGATGCTTCTGTCACCCCCCTCTCATGCGCGTGTAAACTTTTATCGCTAGGGGATAGTGATAGGCGGAATCTCGCGAATCTTTTACAGAGATATAGCTTATTATTTTCGGACAAACCGGGTTGTGCTCGTGGGTATGAGCATGAAATTCGATTGAACTGCGAGGACCCGAAAATTCGCTTCACGTATCCAATTCCTCATCAATTACGTCCTGCGGTAGCTCAAGAAATCGAACAAATGTTGAAAAATAATGTGATTGAAAGGACCGTTAGTAAATTTTGTAATCCGCTTAGAATAGTAAGAAAAGAAAATGGCTCCGTAAGATTGTGTCTAGACGCGAGACATTTGAACCAAGTCATTGACGATGATCAAGAGTCTCCACCTCTTGTGTCGGATTTACTCCAAAAGTTTCATGGAGCCAAATATTTCTCGAAAATTGATTTGACACACGGGTATTGGCAAGTACCCTTGCGCAAAGAATCTCGCCCGTACACTGCATTTTTATTTGAGTCAAATTTGTACCAATTTCGTCGTATTCCTTTCGGCTTGAAGACCGCGGGTAGCGGCTTTATTAGGTCATTAAGTTTCGCCATAGGGAAGGATTTGGACAAATTTATCTCGTGCTATATAGATGACATATTAATCGGAACAAAAAATACGGAGGAACATATTTATGTATTGGAAGAAATTTTTCGACGTCTCTTGCAATTTAATTTTACCTTAAAAATATCAAAATGTTTGTTCTTTCAAGAGTCGATTCCCTTCTTAGGGTTTATGCTATCTGAGCGTGGAGTTGTGCCTGACCCATCGCGCTTGTCAGTTATTATTCAGTTTTCGGAGCCGAACGATAAGCGTCAATTGCAACAATTCTTAGGCGTATGCAACTATTATCGACAGTTTAATCCTCGCCATAGCGAATCCTTGGCCCCGTTGAGGGAACTGTTGAGAAAGGATGCAGTTTGGGAATGGACTCCCGTACACGCGAGAGCGTTCGCGAATTTGAAACAAGATTTCGTAAAATGTATTTCTTTGAAACATATCATTCCTAATGCGCCTTATCGAGTGCAGACCGATGCGAGCGATCGAGGAATAAGCGGTATTCTTTATCAAATGACGGAGACGGGAGACCATAACGTTGTAGGTGTGGTTTCACGTTGCTTAACCAAATGCGAGGTGAACTACACTACAACAGAGAAGGAACTCCTGGCCATCGTCTATTCGGTGAAAAAATTCCGTGTTTATCTCGTAGGAACGCATTTTGAAATAATCACCGATCATAAATGTTTAACTTTTTTGAATTCAATTTCTTTCGGTAATTCTCGCATAGCTCGGTGGTGTCTCTTTCTTCAGCAGTTCTCCTTTTCTGTTTCTCATTGTCGCGGCGCGGATAATTTAGTTGCCGATTTTCTTAGCCGAAACCCGGATAATCGTTTTCACGAGGATGATGAACGGCGGTTAATGGTTGCAACGCTGTCTCAAAATCTATTGCCAGAGAAGAGCAAAGAGCTCCCATCGTTAATTACAGTCGCCATGCTTGATTACGATGCGAGCCTCCTTCGTATCTTTAAGAAAATGGGCGAATGGCAGGTCCAGGACCAAGCCCTTGCAAAGATTATTGAGAATTGTTCTTCAACCAATCCTCCGAATGATTTTTTCATGCATAATCAGGTTCTTTTTCATCGTGAAAAGGCTTCGTTGTCATGGAAAGTCGTGATTCCCAAAGAGGTGCAACGTCTCCTTATCGAAGACATTCATGTTAAATTAGGACATCCTGGAGTTTTTAAGACGGTATCATATCTAAAGCAATTTTACTACTGGAAAAAGATGGGCGTTCAGGTAAAGAAATTTGTTCTTGAATGCGATATTTGTCAGCGTGTAAAATACCTAACTTTTTCCATGGAAGGAGCGCATAAACCCGTAATCTCGAAGGGCGTGCTCGATTTGATTAGCGTGGATCTTTATGGCCCCCTTCCCATTGGACGAGGGGGTTTACAATATGTTTTTGTGGCTCTTGACGTTTTCTCCAAATATGTCCGACTTTACCCCATCCGAAAGGCAACTGCGAGAGCCTGTGTTAACAAGATTCTCAAGGACTTCGTCCCAAGTCTCGGTACTCCAAAACGCATTTTAGCAGATCATGGGACACAATTTACGTCGGAAATTTGGCGGAGAGAACTTGAACAAGCAGGAATTCAAACTTTATACAGTTCGATACGTCATCCCCAGTCTAACCCCACTGAGAGAGTGATGAGGGAGTTAGGCAGGCTATTTCGCACTTGGTGCTCGGACCGGCACACAAAGTGGGTTCAAGTTATCCCGAAAATGGAGGAAATTCTTAATATAACGGTGCATCAAAGTACGGGAGTTTCTCCTCACGAATTGCATTTTGGTAAATCGATTCAGGATAAGATTTTGAAAGTCCTGAATTTTCCGGAACCTCAAGGGCGCTCTCACGATTACCTAATTACGCTCGCCCGTGAGAATATGACGCGGTCGTTTAAGAATAGGCTTAAACAACAGGGCCAAGTTTCGGTCATAAAACTTGACATCGGAGATCTTGTTTTGCTCCGAGTTCGACATCTGTCTAACGCATTGGATAGAGTAACGAAAAAAATTTTCCACCTCTACGAGGGTCCCTATAAAATAGTCCGTAAAATTGGCGACAACGCCTTCATTTTGGCTGATCCAAACAGAAATTATGACGAAGTAGGGACTTATAATCGATGGAATTTACGAAAGTACCATGAACGTTCCTCATAGTTTCCGGTGACGGAAATCAAACTCGCGAATATATGTGCTTGTTATGAAATGTATTAATCTTTATGTATTTTCTTTTGTTACATGTCTTATTCTGCCTTGGTAAATTGTTTATCGAGAAGGGCCTTGGTGTCCATTGTTGAAAATATTGTATATGCATCTAAGTAAGACTGATGATTGTCTGATGCGTGTTCTGAAGGGATAGAAAGAAGAATCACCCTTTGAACTTTGCTGATTCTGTGCACGAATATGTTTTTATATGTCAAGAATGTTTTATATGAATCTACATTTGATTCGCCATGTTGTGCTTATTATATTGTTCTCCAATATGTCGGAAAATGTCCTTGCGAATGAATTTGAGTGAATGGTATGATAGTGTGTGTAGGGATGTATGAAAGAACCACGAAAGGCAATGGCCGATTTAAAAAGAATTGTGATGTTTGGAGTTTTAATGCATCGAGTTTTTCCCGATCGTTGGTCTCCCTCACTCTCGTGAAAAGGGGGGAAATTGTAAGATCTCCTATTTCGAACCGCTGTAAACACAAGTATCAGTGATCCCCTCATTTTGGGAGGGATCACGGTTGACACCCATTTTGGAAATGGAGTGGGGAAGCCGGCGCCCCACTCCAAACTCAAAATCGAGATCCAGTGGTGGAGAAGTTAACCCGATCTCGCTCTCTTAACCCCGGGACGTCAACTCAACCGGTTGAAGGAAAATACTCCAGCGAGGCCCTGGAGGACTGACAACCCGAAACGAGACGATCATCGACTCGGCGGACTCCCGTCATCGCTAGAAACCTCCGGTCCCGGGGAGAGAGCCACCGAGGGACTGACCATACCGACGATTAATACGATAAGTCGAATCCAATCCAAAAATAGCTGAATTTTTAACATATTTTGTGACGTCTCGTCAAAGTTGAGAAAAATCGACCGCCAATTCTTTACAATCTGTTTTGAGATGATACGAATGGATGGGATGTGTGTGTATGTGTGTATGTGTGGTATTTATTGTTAATCCATGAGAAATTTCCAAAAAAGTAAAATTCTACAAATTAGTATAATCGCTTGTTATATGATACGAATGGATGAATGTGTGTGCGTATGTGTGGCAGTTATTGTTAATAACTGAAATGGAAAGAAAGTAAAATTCTACAAATTGGTATTAATTGTTAATAAATAAAAAGAAAGAAAACAAAGTCTTACAAAATATATTCATCAGTGGGTTTTGCGCATCGATTCTATGAAGAGTTATGTCACTGATGTTATGGAAATAAAACACTGAGAACGATTTCATTTGTTTCAATTAGTAGAAAATTCTTGTGGAATGAATATGATCAAATACTATTCGAATTACAAGAAAATGGTTAGTACAGGTAATTATTTCGTGTGATTATATTTCTCAGTACGACATTTTATGGTTAATACTACGACGTTGAGTCTTTTTTTCAAATTAATTGATTTAGTTAAATAAAGCAATGATGCCAATTGATTGCTGCTTTAACATCAAATTATCAAAATAGTTACAAGAAAGTATAATACGAGGGACCATAATCAAAAAGAATTATAACACATAGGTATTAGATTGTCCGATTATAGCTACAGATGTTCTTTTTTCGTACTCAGAACCATATTTTTCAGTTATGGTAAGGAATGAAAGGGGGTTTCAACTACCGACGTTACTTTGACGAAGTTGTGGTGACGTGACCAGTTCTTAATCTCTTATCACAATCGAAAAATACAATTGTGGATATAATATGAAAATCAATTTTGTAATTGTTACCAGAAGATCTGGTATGGGTTACTATTCTTTAATATCCCGTTTCTCTGCTTTCAGAAAAGAAAGCAAGTTATTGTGATCACCCCGGAAATGAAAAGTTGAGTTCTCACTAGATAACGATGTTTCAAGATCTAGAGAATCACCTCCAACCATTTTCGGATCGGCGCCTGTATGTATGTATTTATGTGATCAATGTTTTTGTCCGGCGATATTGCGAAAACAAGTAACCGGATTTCGATGATTTTGGTTGCAATCGACGCTGTTTTTTCAGACTTAGAACTGTTTAGATTTTGGCTTTGATCGATTCAATACTTTTTGAATTATTAAAATAACGAAATTCTAAAAACTGAAATAAAAATGATACCTTGAGTACGAATAAATGGATTCGAATTAAAATTGATACCGTGAGATTTGCAAAATTTAAATTTGGCCTATTCAATAGGCTGATAAAAATTAACAATACATGGATTTTTATGAAAATTGGTGCTGAAAGATTTGTTGGGTGGCTGATCATAAATCTGAGGTCCGATTCACGAAATTTAAAATGGTGAATCCAATGTGGTGGTGAAAAAATCTAAAAATATTCGGTTTTTGGTAAAAATAAGAGGTTGGAGGTTTTTTGGGTCACTGATAACGAATCCAAGGTCAGACTTCCAAAATTTGTAAGGGTCGATCCATTACAGTGGTTCAAGATAAAAACCAAATGGTTATATTTTTATTTAATTTGGTACCTGAGGCCTTTTAAACATTAAACAACGAATCTAAATTTTTTGTTCGAAATTCGAAATGGAAATTGATAATTTTTCTTTCTGTAAACTTGGGACCTGCAGTGCGAGAACGGGAAGTTTGAGGGCTGGCTCATGGCCACTCTGAAGCTGCTTGTTTTTGATTATGGTCACTCGTACTATATTTTCTTTAAACTGTTGGAATAATTCGATGCTGGCGCGATTTAAATTTAAACTTGCGATTACCAAAAAATCTGGTATTAACAATTATGATGAGATTAACAGGGGAGACTGGTGTAAAATGTTCCCTCAAAATAAAACGATCCTTCTAATTTCTATGAACCTACCAACGTCATCAAGAAAACAACGAATGCATTATGTCAGACAGGTGTGAAGTACGTAAAAACAGTAACAGCAGATCGCGTGTTCGTGTTGTTGGTGAGTTATAAACAAGAAATTGGAATGCGTTGTTTTTTCTAAGGTGAGAGTCTTTTTGATAGCCGTAACATGATTGGAAATGTCTTTGTAAGTATTGGCTGTATTATACTAGCATTGCACTGCCACTCGCGTATTGAGTTCGACATTGTTTTGGTTCGTTTGATTCGTGTGAGGTTATCTTTTGATTCGAAATGTAAAAATACCGTTTAGGTTAAAACGATTCCGTGATGTGCGTATGAAACGATCCAGGGATCATTTTACCTCAACAAAAACGAAGACAAACAAGAAAATAAAGATACCAAAGTAAAATATTTCTGCCACGGACAATAATATTGAAAATGACGTTGAGTGAATGTATTGTAACACAGAATATTCAAAGTCTAAAAGTGGGAAAGGATGGAAACGGTGCTACCAGTGTAAAAATTGGGCTCATGAACTGTGTGCGCTGGTGTAGAAGAAAACGATGCAGATTCCTTTGTATGTGATTTAAATCATACGTAAATAGGTTACAGCAGGATGGAATTACCAGAATTCAATAAATTTATCGTATTTCAATTAGGATCATTTTCCACACAGTGTTGGTGTGTATAAAATGATCCTTTTTTAAGGTTTAGTAATATTATAAAAAAAAATATTGGCTATAGCTTCGCTCAAATATTTTATTCGAGCAGATGTAGAAAGGGGACCAAGTTTCATCACATATTGATGAAATAAAAAAAAATTAAAAACCCTCAAGTTCCTTAAATTTGAAAATAATGTAATCTTTTTCCTAAGGGGACTATTTTGTACCAGTCTCTCTTAGTTACTCGAATCACGTTTTCTTGTAATTCTGAATATATTAAAGCCATCATTGTAAGGATATCCAATCTATATTTCACCAGAATCTTCTAGTAACTATAAGAAATGAAATTTTTCTCAGTGATTTATAGGAAACGAATCAATGGCGATCGATTTCTTCAAAGTCCAGTGCCTCCGAAGCTGAATTGCACCACAGACAAAATTGTACATGTATGTATCCCTAGTCATGTACATATAATCGGTGCAAAAGGTACCGAACTATTTTAGGAAGCAGCATTTAATTCGGTGGGAAATCTGTATCATTTAAATACAACACCATGGGCTTATTCCGGAAATGGCAGAAGAAGAATTCAAGATATCTCATATCTAAAATATTTGGCATTTTTGAATCTGGCAGATATCGTTGATTGTGAGTGCATAAATAACTTGTCTCAACCAATTGCGAAACGCGCGTGAAATTCGATGAGATCCGTGATATCACCGGTTTGGCCGACCGAGTGGAATGAGCCACCTGCAGAGTGGCAGTGATAAAATGAGACCTTTGAACCGCGTCAAATAAATTGGGTTATATTTCTCTGATCAAACACGAGCGTGCAATGTTCGTTTGATGGATTTTGTTTTGCAGCGCTGGTGAAGATACTATAAGCTCTCGTGATTCATTGAGGATTGAATTTTGTCAGGTTAAACCACCCGATTGTGTGTGTAATTCAGGATTCTGGTTCAATTAGTATATGAGAGACAGCTCGAAGCTGGTATATCATTTGGCTTGAAAAATGTGTTCTCTTTATTCTATGTCCATATAGCCCGAATGTATAATATACGTAACGCGAACCTTTGTCGCAGTCGGCTGGTTCACCGCAGGTTTAATTAATTACTTCAGCTTTCATCATGTGCCGATGAAAATTTTTTTTTTCTTTAATTTTTTTAATTTTCAAGTTGTCTTTTTTTCTCTCCGGTTTAAATTACCCTTTTCTAAGGGGATTACCTTATACCGCATAATGTACATATAGAGGATTTTAATTTCTGAACCACTGCGCCACAGGCTAATTCATCAGGTATAAATGAAAGTCCATGAAGATATTCCTGACTAAAAATATGAGACATGCAAGTACGTGCAAGTTCAACAAAACCAGCTTGAAGAAAAACGGATATTTGTAATTAAATTGGAAGTACAAAACTAGCAAGTTGAAAAAAATCAATACGTATATTTTAGAAGTTGCCGCGTTCGTGTTGTTATTCTTTGCTCTAACTTTGATTTTGTTGTTGTGGCCATTTTTGCAAAAATTGTGTTGATGCCAGCTTTGCAGATATAAAAATTTGAAAAATACAAACATGTAAAAATTTGTTACTATCTCGTTACTTTCGGAACATCTAAATCAAATATTTCTATCTAGCGTTTTCGCTGTGCTAATTATTGAAAGAATAATGTTGAAGGCAATATGTCAAGACGGAGTAACTGCATTAACGTAAGAAAGTGGCCGTAAAAAATAGCCCCGTCAGTTTGTGTTGTCATTTCATGCGTTTTTTTTTTTTTTTTTTGAAATGTGTTAATCAGAAATTTCCATTTTCTACGCTTGAGATTTATAATTTTCCGAAGGAAAATCCGGCGTTTTTTTTTATCAAGCTGGTAGGACTGCAAAGGAACCAAAACGGTTATCTAAAAAGGTTGTCAAAAAGAAAAAACCTGATATCTTATTGCGATTTTGTCGCTTCCAGAATGTATGAATAAAAAATGTATGTCGTCAGAACGATGGAGATTTTCTTTCAACATCTTGTACAGCCACTTATAAAATTAAGGTGCATTCACGTAATTTTACCAAACATGATTGCTGCAATAAAATCAAAGTTAGAGCGACTAATTGCAACAAAGAAGCAGCATATTCTCAAATATATTATATATATTTGTCGGCGAATGATAACTAGACAGCATTAGTGATGAAAAGGAGTGATATTCGATATTTAGAATCCTTCGCACGGAACCGTTACTAATACTGTGACGGCAGTCACTTCTTTGCGAAGAAGATTATCATTGCTGAACATCATGCTGTGAAGATTTGGAGGATCCTTAAAAATTGTTGATTGCTCGCGGAACGATAACCGTTTCTTCAAATTGATATTCATACCGATTGTAAGCCCTGTTAATTGAGGATGGGACGAACAAAAATATATAAATATAGATACATCAGAGCGTGCAAAGATATAAAAGAAGAAACATTCTTGTGATATATGTATATATATATACGGGTCTTATATTTTTGGACTACCGGGTTGAGTTTTGATCCTCCCAAAAATGCGAAAACCTAGGTTGCCGAATGTTAAAGCGCGTGCAATTTATTTTGCTGCTGCTAATTACGGCGATGTACTGAAACATCGAAAGGATAATCATTATTTCTCGAATTCAGAATAACTCCGGAAGAATGGAATTTTGAAAATATAATACTAGCTTTCGGTTGATGGAATACTACAGTTCACTGAATTTCAGAAAATCCTACTAAAGTTTCAAAAGACCGGGATTTCTTGAAAATTCATTGTTACACTAATGTTAAAAATTTCAACGTGCCAGCAATTTTTGATGATTTTTGCTGAGTGAAGTTTCGTGCGCTACTGGCTGTTTATATTAATATATATAATAATTATAATAATAATAGAATGATAACAATGTGAAGAAAGAATATACTGACTGGTTTCAAAATTAATATTTAAAACGACACACCCTAGTCGTTAAAATCTCGTGTCATAGGCCGGAGCATGTAAGTATGAAAACATCGCTTCTTGTTGGCTTCCACTACCTTCCATGCAACACGATCGGTGCATTCGACTTTGCCTAACGAGTACATTTGAATGCGAGTAAGTCGATCAAGCATGTATATCAATGATCATATTTCCCAAAAGTTATCAATAAATTGTTTAAACAAAACATTGTTTAACAAATGTATTCATTTTTCTGAATACACATAAATTTTTGGAGAATATTATAGTTATTTTGAAATTTCCGTTTTCGAAAATTTATAAAGGCTATATTTACAAAACTATTCTTTCAATGCCTCGGAAACTTCTTAATTGTAGTGTACAACGTTTTTACGAAAACGTATCCAAAATTCACGATTTTTCATCCGTTTTTGAAAAATTTTAATTTTTGAAAACGGAACGTTCAAAAATATGAGAAAATTCTTCGAAAATTAATGTCCATTCAGAAGAATCAACGAATTCATTTAACATGATGGTAAAAAAAATGACTAAAATTTTGTTAAACAATGTTTTGTTTAAACAATGAATTGATTCCTTTTGGGCATTATTATTATTCAAATTTAATTTCCTTATCGTCTTTATTGCGTTTGATTTTTATTCGATTCTTATCTTATCACGAAGTATTCAATATTGTCGACGACACTCACTTTTGGTTGAAAATGTATAGCCAGTTCATTCTTAAAGTTCAATAACTATGCGCGATATTGAGCAATTTCAATTTTGCAAGATGGAACGTCCATCTGAAAGTGAGTAGATCTATTATATTGGTAGCGTTTCTTATAGCAATGATACACCAAGCAACAAAAAGTGTTAATATCTGCTGTAATATGACGTGCCCGAGCGAAAAAAAAATATATGTACGTTGAGAAAAGTTAATAACTTTACAGAATTTTGTGACCGGTCACGTGTTACGTTATTCTTTACGATCTTCAGTGATACAAATCCACAAAGTAGCTGTCAAAAACTGCCTATTTCTGTTTGGTGAATTTTTTCATAAACAGACACAGGACTTCGCCTCAGGCGGTGCGACACTGGTGCGAAGTCAAGCGATTTGTTCTTCAAAATTTATTGCTGAACAATGTTAATTACAATATTATTGTCAGTCGATCGGATTTTACTATCATTCACATGAAAAATTATTGATCCTTTAAAGTTACATATTGTTGTCTTGCCGTTACATTGATTTTTTTAAGGGTTCAGAATACTAGTGAAGGGATTGGTTTTACTCGGAAGGAAATTATTCATTTCTTGATAGACCATTTCAATGAAAACCCAAACAAGGCCCACGAAATCATTGAGATGATATTTTCCGAAAAACTACGGCGCTCTTAGACATTGTCGACAAATGAAAAACAAATGATTCGCAAATTATTATATGACATAAAAAAAGCGGCAAGAAACTAGGAGGACCGAGGCGTGGTTTCTAGAGAGAAATACGGATTGGTTGAGCACATTCGTCGCTTTCGGGAATAATAAGGAAGTCTCTACAGAAAACGAGAAATCAGTTCATGGTCGCCTGGAACGAACCGAAGAGAAACTAAGGATATTCGTAACCAGTCCAGTACCAAAGAGCTTGCCTTTGCCATCCAAATGAATCTTCGAGCTGTGGGGAAAGATGCCGCGAAAGTGGTGAAAGACATTACGCTGGGTGCTCCCACTGAAGCATCGAAATATAGGAAATCTTTGAGCACGATTTTAGAAAATTTTTACTCTCCTGATGCTGCTCTTTCTTTTTTAGTTGAGAACCATAAGTTCATACATATGTATCAGGCGATACGATTCGGAGCACTAGAACGTAATTCGGAATTGTATCCATGGTATAAATCTGTGCCACAGGCAAAAAAAGAATGTTATCCGCTTAAAGATGACATAAATATAACTGAAAGTCGTACTGAAGTAAGACTTCAAGTACTGTTAGATCATACAGTAAATCGTATATTGTTAGTGCAAGTAGATATTTTGAATGAGAATGTATGAATCATCTGATGAGATTCCTGACTGAATATCTGGTCAGAACACTTTCAAACAAAACTTTAGCAATGCCAACGGAGCTATGGCGATAAAATAGATCCAATCACTTTCTTCACTTTGCATGTGCCACGGCAGCTTGTGTTTGTTAATAAAGTCAATAACAAAGAAAGAATCATTTGGAAAAATCCGAGGCCCTCCTCCCCTTGATTTTGTAGGCCTTTTAAAATTGAGTACTTGAAATAAACTGCAAAAGGAACACAAAATGAAGTAAATGATATGAAAGAACAGGAAAAGCACCTCAACCCTTTCATACAATTGTAAACGAGAAAGAAATCAATATGTCCTACAAATTCGCCCCAACAATGGTTGGTGGAAAAGATTGTAATTCAATAACTACTGCATCAAGTAAACGATGCTATCTTTGCAATAATACATCAAAGGAATTGAACGATATCGAAAAGATTTTGAAGAAAGACAAATGAAGATCATTCAGAATATAGTTCATCTTAACTGCACGCGTGGATTCGTTGTTTTGAGTGCCTTTCGCATGCTTCTTATAAATGAGAAATTAAAAAAATGGAATGCAGATAAGATAGATATGGACAGCCGTAGAAAGATCATATAGAAAGGTTTCAGTGGGACATAGGAATCTTTGATTGATCAGCAAAAACAAGTATATGGTAGCATAAATAAAGTACCATACTGAAATGAAGTAGGAATACTGCTCGTTGGGTTTTTATTCAAAATTCCAGTACTTCCACGTCCATAACGGGACTGAATGAAAATCCAATCAAAAAATTCCACCTAATCTTGGAAGTAATATCATACAGTTTTCGAAAAAATGTGAATAAATTTGAAGAATATTGATTCACTGCGCAAAAATCATAGAATTTTCAGTGTTGTTAATAGGACAGATGTCAGAAGAAGCCAAGGAATCCCGTAATAAATATATAAAATTCATCCGACAAAATTTTTCTCGAAAATGCAGTGGAAAACAAAATATGGAGGATATTTAATCGCAGCTTTTGATTTCGTCTGACCCCGTTATTTCTAGTTTGCGTAAGCTGCCAGTAGAGTCAAGTAAGTCATTAGCGCGTGAAGCAGTCGCAATGTTGAACTCGCCAACTGTGACGAAACAAACGTGCTTTTGGTGACTGACTTTAACGACAATGCTAACGATAGCGGTTCCACAAATAAGGATTACGCATTCTATCATTCATTTTTCATACGTATGAGATATTTATTCTAATTGTTCATTAAATGAACATTCGTATTTGAATGTCTATTATTTATTTCCATACTTGACCAATCTCCTATATATCACATATAGGCATGTATGAATATTATTTCTTTCTGGCAAAACAGATTCGATGATAATACAGACAATCAGCGACCTCGAAAACCCCCGAGTGCCGAATTTCGTACGGATTGATTCAATTTTGGACAGAGTGTTCCACCATTCATAGGCCGCCATCTTGTTTTTTGAGAATTAGATCTCAGATTTGTAATCAACAATCTCAAAAACTCTCGAGTACAAAATGCCGTTGAGATTAAACATTACCTTCCAATTTTGGCTAGCTTTTCGGGATTTGGGACTACAATGGGGCGTTACGGAGCTTCCGCTCACAGTAGAACTATTGCAGCATAGTCGTGAAGAGTTTGTAAAATTTATATTATCAGCTTTCCGAAATGGCTGCTCGGTCATAATAATTAATCAATCCCATACAAATAGCTGAGTTACTTTGTGAAGACAAAGTTTCCACGTTGTGAATTCGTAATGACTTAGGTCGAAGCTCCGTACTCGGAGTTTAAGAGGTAGTTCCTTGAACGACACTAATACATGCAAGGGATGATTTTGTTCGTGTCAGATTGACTTCGCTTCGCATACTGGTCAGCTGAAGACTTGTTCAAATACCTGCAAAATAAATATATCTACAGATAATCCGTCCAATGGAAACAGTTCCGAAAGAAGTCACAGGAAGGTAATATTTAATCGCTTTTAATTGTTTATCAACTGGAAGGTCTTAATTGGTTTCAAAGACTTGAACTCTGAAATAAATTCTTAAGGAAAGCAATCAGGAAGGAAAAAAGGAGAAAGAAAGAAGGAAGGAAGCAAGGAAAGAAGTGTTCGTCGTATTCTGTGTAGTAATTATTTAGTATTAATTCAATATTTTAATTCGCTAAATTGTTTTCACAACGTTTTTATTAGCTCGCTTTCTTATCTTTTTGTTTGTTTGCTTCTCTGTTCGATACAAATTTTGCAATCGATTTCAAACTGATTTTCCGATGAGCTAGAGACATGAAATTTTAAACATAGCTCAGAACTGGATGACAATGCAACATTGAATTATGTTCTGTACAAATTTTGGAATTGATTTTAAACTATAAATATATATATTTTAACGGTCAACTGGTCGACACATGAGACATGAGGACAATACGAGGATCAACAACGGAGATGGAAGGTAGCCGAAGACCAGTGGACACGACAATAGCCGATGAAGACCGAAGATGGCCGTAGCCCAATCGACACGACAATAGCCGACGAAGATCGAAGGTAGCCGAAGACTAATGGACACGACAATAGCCGACGAAGATCGAAGGTAGCCGAAGACTAATGGACACGACAATAGCCGACGAAGATCGAAGGTAGCCGAAGACTAATGGACACGACAATAGCCGACGAAGATCGAAGGTAGCCGAAGACTAATGGACACGACAATAGCCGACGAAGATCGAAGGTAGCCGAAGACTAATGGACACGACAATAGCCGACGGAGACCGAAGGTAGTCAAAGACGTTAGACGAAGACGACCCAATGACAAACGAAGACGGCAGGGTGGTCAGTGAAACGCACTGACAAAAGGCTCGTGACAAGCGTTCGAAGCAGCGACTTGAAATTTGCCACATGCCTCTGACATAATCTCATGAATATGTTTAAAATCGGTCACACACATACACACGCAAGACCAAAAAGCAGAAAATAATTATTTAAATAAATTTTTTGTTTGTAAATATACCACGTTCTTAAAACGGACTAAAGAGTGTAAAATGATGGTATAAAACGAAAAACGTGGGGTGCATAAAATAGATAATAATAAGGATTGTAGAGAGGAGCTGTCGATGAAGAAACTTACACCACAGTTCAAAGCATTTGCAGTGTGATAAAAATATTACTGACTTGAGTGAACTATTGATGCACCAATTATCTATTGCATGCACCCCACGTTTTTCGTTTTACACCATTATTTCATACTTCTTAGACTGTTTTAAAAACAGGGTAAATAAAGAAAAAAATTTTTACTTGAATAATTGTTTCTTTTCAATATTGCTTAATGCTTAGCTAAGCTTATGGCTAGATCCTGCTTGTTTATGGTCTGCGGAGCGATTGACTCGTTCGCTCGGCTTGCACAAGTCTCTGCCTTGTATGTTGAGCCTATGAGTGTGTGTGCGAGTCGCATAGTGGTGCTCACAAGATGTAACCTTGTGTTGAATAAAATTTTCACGAATTTTTTACAGACGCAATATGACGCTACTTCGAACTCATCCCGGACGATATTTCCCTCCTAATTCACCGTTCCTTCTTCCCCCTTTTCTTCTCGAGTCTCGCTGGCCTGAAAACTATTCGACGAGAGATTGAGAGAGCATGAAGGGTGGAATTGGGGTTCGTAAGGAGGAGGAAAACGGATTTCATATTCCCTTGGTCGAGACTCCTCCGTGGTAATTGGAAGAATTGTCTTGCGTGTATACTTTGGAACAATTTTGTATCCTGGATTCTAGAGAAACAGTTCGACCTATTCGAACGAAAATTGGGTGGTAAATCGTTTGTTTGGTGAAAATTTGCCATGAAACTTTTCCTACGTCACCTTGAATTTTCAAATCCTCTATACTTTTTACGATCCTTTATAACAAATTCGTACGAAATTTTATAGCCGATCTCTTGCCACCAGTTTATATTTTCCCCAATTTGTTGAAAAATCTTTTGAAACTTCGAATTGAATCACACTCCTCGATACAGTATGTACGAGACCTAAGAAATAAAGTTTTTCGCCTGTTTATTCACGTAGGTAACGTCTTGTTTTGTTAATTACTTAGCATTGTCTATTCAAGTATTAGCCAACACATTTTCTGCAAATTTTTTCATCCTACCCCTAGTGATAACGATTGGTAACGTTTTTTTGTTTTACCCACTACTGTTGTTTAACGTTAGCTAACGCTTCTTGAAAAGTTTATTGGAAAATCGATCCGTTACCTGAGAATGATGGATATACCGTTTATGTTTACATTCTGATTAATTGATTCCCACTTTATTAAATGTTAATTATTATTAATTATTAATATACATTCCCATATTCAGTAAAACATGAATTCACTATTCATTGTATATTAAATACATTACATATTGTCTTTTTTCTTAAATGCCTGCAATTAACATTATATTTGCTAAAGTAATATTATTGAGCAATTCAAGCATTATTAACACCTCCTCTTAAACATAATTTTTTATTATTCTCAAATAGGCGGCATGTTGGCTTTGAACACGCACTTCGAGTTTTCCATGTTGGCTAACGCTTGCCTGGACTGCCTACTACTATGGGGTAACATATGACAACGTTTCTCTATAAATGGCCTAGCCCTGTTTTAACGTTAGCTAATACTTGAATGGCCCTTAGTCCAGAACCGGAAGTATAAAATTTTATTTGCGGCATTCCATTCCGTTTCAACAAGTGTGATCAGTCCTAACTCAGCTCTGAATAAAAACGAGATCCACCATTGTTAATTCATAATTTCAATATAACATCTAGTTAAAGTGACTTTAGAATAAATTTATTTCAGAGCATCAACTCAATTAAATGAACAAAGTTTCAAAGTTAAATTAACGAACGTTTGACGCTGGATTCGTGTCGAAATATACAGTTATGTTATCACTTGATTTCTAACATTGCATAACGTGTATTTAAACCTGCTAAAGAAAAATACTTTTTGATAAGAAGAGCAAAAAATTCTATCTCTTCTGTGAACTTGCTAATGTAATATATTATACTATCTAATCCAGACGGTTAACGAAACTCCGGCCTGAATGATTGAACTGGCCATGAGTACAGTACATCTATGTGCTCACGTACTTGTTTCTGAAATCGATTTCGGAATAACTAGGCCAAGATATTCCGAGGTTAGAGCTACTTTGCAGTGGTAAATATTCATGAGCACCGGTTAAACGAAGCATTTGCATCCGTTCAATTATTAACAATCATTTCTAAACCGTTGCAGTAAACCAATTTGCTACGTTCAGAAAGTATGCATTTTATATACAGGGTGTCCCAACTTAAACTGTGCATTAGAATATCTCGGAAATTAGAAGCTCTATTAGAAAATGGTTCAGCTGAGAATATTGTAGTTTCGAGAAAGTAGCACGAGCGTAGTTTTCTTGAACAGCAGCCGATTTTTTTTCCCGGAACGAATGTTGCGCCACACGGTAAGTGAACTCAGCAATACGTGATAAAAGTTCATATCGTTTACGGGTCGCGTGTTATGTCGCGTGTACTTTGTAAACTAAATTGAGGCTTATCACATACTGTTTATTTGATATTAACCCAATTATGAGAACACAATGAAATAAAGCGCGATGGTATAAAATCTGACGTAGCTTCGATGAATCTAAATTGCTACAAATGCTTATTTTTATACCTGTTTCAAGACCATTGAGTGGCCAATAACATCTGCCGACTATTCTTCAACTAAATTAATAAAATATCTCATTCAACACTTTATAGTTTTCATTGATAGTATAATCACGTGGAAATCTGTATCAAATTCAGCGGTCAGTTACTTGGGAGAACTGTAAAATATACGAAATGGGGAATCTATTTTAAAGTGTCAATTTTAATGCAAATAAATGGTACTACCACACAGATTATATCCGTTAATATAATTTAATAGTATCGCGAGTCTTCCCACAAGCTAAACTGGGATTCAAATTTATTCCAGATTTGTTTTTAAACTTGAATGAAAACTGCGTTGAAAAGATCATGTCTTCAATATGGAAGAATGGTATGTAGATAATATGCTATATCTCAGGTAACACTATTTCAGATATAATTATAGATTGTAAAATGGTTTTTAGTTATTTATTTGATGTACCTGAAGTTTTGATAAATCAAACTTATTGTTAATCAAAATTTCACATTACCGCGAATCGCGCATTTCACAAACAAACTTTTGAGAAACAAGTAAAAGCTAGTAGTAACTATTTTACAGTACGAAAAGATAAAATTAACTGAATGCTCACGGATTAATGTCTTTGCTTTATCGCACAATTTCTTTTCCATCAAGATTTGAGAAAAGAGGAAAGTTCAAAATCCAATCAGCGATGGAAACATGGCGCAGAAGGCCCCACGTGCTGCGTAAACCACGAGGACTGTAAGAATACTAACAACAGAGGATGGAAGGTCAGGAAGGTCGGCTGTACAAAGATCGAGGTTCAGAGAGGTCGGCGTCGAATCCCGCTGCCTTCGTCCCCTTGGGGATAACTAAGTCTTCCTAGGGGCGACGCCGTATCATCCTAGTCTCTACATCTCGCCCCTCCAGAGTCACTCGCCGCAGGGAAAACGCCTTGAGGCAAAGGAAAAGGGCGTTTCTCCATAAATAATAGCGATTCACGCCTGCAGCCGCTCTCGGCCGCGTAACGCGAATGAGAAAACGGTGGCAGAGTGTGCCTGGCGGAATGTTCCTTTTTTCTGGCACCCGGCAGCCTCCTCCTCAGGGACCAGTACGTTGGGCTGTAGTGCCGGTAGGGAAAATGCTGAGGGACTGGGAAAACTTGTTTGAAGAAATTGGCCTTCCTTCCATGCACGGGCGGGAATATGAATTTTGGTAATTCGACACCGCGGTTGGCACGGCTCGGAGATTAAATTGTACGCGTGCCTGCCTTACACAAACCTTGAGAGTCCCACAAGTCAGTGAACTGTGTCTATCAGAACTCGCTACTTCATACGGAAAGATCACTGTTTCATTACCATCGACCGGGGTAATTAGAATCCCCCTAAGCTGTGGCTAACATGGAATATTCATATTTTTAATTTTTTGAATCCGTACGTTTCCGTGTTTGGCATGAACGTAGTGTGACGTGTCGTCAAAAAAATGCAATAACCGTCAAGTGTAAATATGTCGTCAGAACGGCGGTAGAAATTGTCGAGGTCAAGGAAAAGTGACCTCGAATATGGGTAATGAGGTGAAAACTTGACTTGTAACTTTTTCAGACGAATTTTTTCGGAACATTGTTCAAGATGAGCGTGAACAATTCACTCGTGATAACGTACAAGCAGGGTTCAAACTTTTGTTTAATAATTACTGAGAAAAATTCCAAAAGCTATAAGACTGATACTCCCATGGACTATTTTAGAACTATACTACAATCGGTATTTTACAAAAAGTATCGTTATTCAAAACCAATTGTTGGCATTCACTGTTATAAACAGTTGCTTGCCAAATATTTTGTATACCACTCTTATTTTTATGCCAGGAAGTGGCAAATACATATCGATGTAATCTGTAAGGAGCGATCTAGTTTCCAAAAAGTTACACTTCAATCTTTTCAACTTTCGAACAAACAAACACGTATTGCAAATTTTACGAATATTCGCCCCCCACCCCCCGCCGCTGTGCCAAAGCGCAATAATTTCCCTAACCACCCCCCCTGCCCCCTACAGCGTCGCGTGTCTTATGAATAACCCCTTGGAAAATGTTTAGACGGAGATACTCATTGTCGACGAAATTGGTGTGGTCATCAGTCACGAAAAGTTATAGTAAATTGATCGGGTACAAGTCATGAAATTTAAGATGGCGGAGATGACGTATGCGATTTGTATTCAAGATGGCGGAGCTGGCGTATGCAATTTGTATTCAAGATGGCGACAGTAACAAATGCGATTTGTATTTAAGGTGGTGGCGGTGACGTATACGATTTGTATTCAAGGTAGCAAAGATCGTGCATATGATTTATATTCAACATAGCGGCGGTGACGAATGCGATGTATATTTAAAATGACGGCGGTGATGCATACGACTTGTATTCAAGATGGCAGTGGTCACGAATGCGATTTGTATTTCGAATGATCGTTGATGATACATGCGATGTGTATATTTCAATCTATCGATAAAAAATTTTAATTGAATGAACAATTTACTAAAATATACAAATTACATTTCCAATGGTCTTCGACGTTACAACTTCTACAAATCATGACATTTTTTCATTGACTTTGCTTGTTTTTATTCGAGAATGCTCAATGTAAGTTTCACCGAAAGTTAAGATCCAGGAGAAGATTATTTAACCAATTTTATAAACAAAGAAAACAATGTTTACGGCTATATAACTTCACCAAAAAATGTTTGTTCTGGTAAAACTTACCATACACCTACAGTAGGAAGTTCACAGCACCCCTGAATGATTAAAATAAAGTTATGATTCAAATTTCGATTTTGCCAAAGCGCGGAACCAAAAGCTGTATCTCTTGTGTCATAACTATCGCGGTTCACGATAAAGTATATAGAGTGACTTTTTAACGACCGCACGTGCTACAATCCAGGAGTGGCTGTTTGCCAGGGCGACCAACCATCATAGACGTTAGTTTACCGTGATATATGTAACTAACTGCCATCTATGACGACTGGTTGCCCTGGCAAACATGAGGCTGAAGTTGTTAACGTTGACGTAACGAAACATCAGGCAAAAAATCAAATTACTTGACAGTTTTAAACGAAAATTATATATATTAGGGTGTCCAAAAAAAAAAAAAATGTATTTTTCATGCTCCTACCCCTCAAAATTTGAGGTTGGTTAGAAAAAAACATTCTCGCGAAGAGGAAGCTCTGTAGCTTAAGTGGATGCCGCAGCTGGTTAAAATTCTTGGGGGGGTTCCGTCGTGCCCTGGTTTCCGCTGTGTTGTATGCAGATTGTCTATGCAAGACCATTGTATACTGAGTGGTAACTGTATCTAGATCGATATGGATCTTGAATCTATGATATGAGCATTGAAGTTCTCTTATGGTAATTGCGTGTCAGTAAATTACGCTACAGAAACGGTACCACCGTAATTGCCGGCTGGTACGTGACACAGTAATCTTACTAGCTTTATCCTAGTTGAAAAATAACTTTATCCCGGATTGTAGCGCGTGCGCATTATATTTGAACAGACGACGAAACGTGCAGTCTTCAGGAATTCACTCTGTATGCATTTAATTTAATCACTCTGGGGACTGATATCTCTATTCAATGGGATGTAGTGTGGTTATACAGGTCTGTAATGAAATCCTCCTACAGAAAAAAAAAAAAATTAGAGATGTAAAGATTTTAATGTTCCGAATCTATATTTGCTTTCCATTTTTTGCTGTCAAGCATATATTACATACTATGATTTTTTTTTTACTGAGCACAATTCACAATTTTCTGTGTTATGTTTTTCAATGAATACTACTTTAATCTGTTCAAATAATATCTGTACATACAGAACCAGTTCGAACTGAGAGAAAAAGAAAGAAAGATATCGCCCGACATTATTTTCACACGAATGCATGCCCCTGCACAGTTCTCGTTGTGATTTCATGTCGCGCAGTACGAAATGAAAGAAAACTGGACTTTATTAGTAGATAAATTTTCACATGTCTGACGTCGCCAACTGTCCAAGCTACTGTTTAAGGCCGTAAAATTTCACCTTTTTCGATATAAAATGACCAAATCTCATTTAATAAGTACCCTATTCCAAATTTTGATACATATTGTTAATTTAAATCTTCGAAAAACTGCAGTGAGTTTCACTCAAGTCTAACTTTTTATCATCTCGTTAAAAGACAAAAAACCTTTCGAAGGTCACCAAATACGAAGCTATGGTAATCGATTCCAGAAACTGGAAATTTTTGTTTACGATTACTAAGTACAAAAGTTGTGAATCGCTGTGAAACTTCAGAACAAAATTTAGAAGATCAAAATTAATCCAAAATACAAAAAATTGCAGCTTTTTATTTTTATACTACTAGAATCTCTTTAACAAAACGAAGAGCTTTAGAATTTTGGTAGCAAGCAACCGATTCGGGGTTGGTATTTTCGTACCAATAAGTAACGGCAGGTTTTTCTTGAAGCACTTCGGAGAAGAATGTTTCAGTAAAAAAGATATAAAAGTGACTTTACATTCAGGAAGCATTCCAAGTTCAGTCTGTGAAGACAAGTTCACACTTGCGCCTTATTTCCTTTCATTAACCGAGAGGACAAACGCGTCATTCATTCCAGAAGTAAATGGCATCTTCAATGATATTATAATGGTAACTACTTTTCCAATGCTATGGACAATTATGGAATTTAGATTTGAAGAATACGTCTAGGTATGCTATAGATGATGGAAACTGGAGTAATGCTCAATCAATTAGAGTTACAAACTTTTAATGTGTAGTTTGAATATTGTTTCGCCTAACAGTAAGTTTTAATAGTAAAAATCATGAAAGCAGGATAATATAATTGCTGTTGTTGAACGGCGTTCTCCCACCATTGGCTGGCTATGAATTAGGCGATGAACTGGTGGGTACAATAAGTACACACAGCACCGTAGTGCATTGATCCGATGTAAAAGTGAGATACGTCAAACGTAGCCTCGTGCGACAGTCCTTTCAATTGAACATCCGGCTTTCCCCCTTGTCATCAAGGAAGTTGGAGGGATAGAAAAGCGGATATACATTGTCTCGGCATTCAGCTCCTACACAGACACTCAGCTATCGCCGCACAATTTCAGCACAAAACTTCTGCCAGGATACCAGGCTGACCGCAATTAGAGCAGATGAAACACACTCTGTGGGAGAGGGTTCAATACTACAGAAACTAGTTCCGCAGAGTAAGTGTTTCACAAAAAATATTCTACAGGCTCTTTTCTACCGAAATCTCATTCTACAAAACCCACTCCTATAGAATACAATGGATATCCAGACAGATTCTACAAAATCTAGTTCTACAGAAATGAATTTGGCGGAAGATGACAGTTTCTACAAAAAAACTTAGCTACAGAAAGTGGAATCTAACTTATTTTAGCTTTTGAAGCTATACAGTCACCTTCTGTGTTTTTATCAGGGGATCGTGAGTTCTGGTTTCGGATATGGCCTAACTTATATTCTAACCTTAATTGTGCCACAAATCACTTGAACACAGTTTCCTGATGCATGATTCCAAACTTATTCAAATGATTCTTCTATAGAACCGAACTCTGAAGAAATGATCATCTGCCGGTTATACCCGAAACCACACATTCAATCCCGTGATAAGAATGTGGAAGGTGACTATAACACGCCGAAGGATGGAATAAGTTGGGCTTCGCTTTCTATAGAAATAAACTTTGTATGAACGGACTCTGAAAAATAAATCTTGTACAATGTCTTTGGAAGAACCGATTTCTGTAAGAACAAAGTCCTCTCATAGAAAGGCTATTCGTCACAAAAACATTATCATAAATCTACCTGAGAGAACGTTGAGTGATTCAAGGTGTATTATTTTTTTCCATAGAAAGATGAAAAAAAGATGGCTCGAGAAAAGTCTAATATTTCTTTTTCCCAGTTTTAAAACAATAATTTTCAAGTATATTTTACACACGGTAATCTTACTTAGCTTATACAGATGAAATCAACGACAATTTTCCCAAGCATTGAATATGATCGTTAATCGCAGCTTTGAATGTGTATATAATTATGTAACTGACAACTTCAACAGTTTCGTGATGCCATAATATATAGTTCATAACAAGAATTTGGGTACGGTGAGCTTCATCCACTCTGCTAGTATAAACTAATATGAACGGAAAGGGGTCGATCAAGTAGATTCAACAATAAGCTAAGCTGAGAGGGTACCTACAGCTGGATGGTCTCCAATTTCATGCTATCCAAGACAAAAGGAGACGTGATGAAAGAGAGTATTTTAAAAACTTTCGACCGATTACGAACGTTTGGACATGATGGATAGGTGCTGCCCAAATGTTGTCAAAATAAATCTCTTAATTTTGGAAACTGCTTTCTTTGAACTTCTCTGAAGGCTCAGGCGAAAGTTTTGTCTCATTCAATTCACATGCGGTGATATCACGGTTCTTATTTCAATATCTTATCACGGCAATAAATGGAATATCTTACAGTGCTGAGCGGTGGATATAGTATCGGGGACTGCTGTTAATTGCCAACCTGAGATTTGATGTCAAATGTTACTATTTTCTTGTACATAGGATATAGTGGCGGGGGTGTATCCCTAACGGCAGTGTGCATGCACATGTTGTCGACAGTCACTTGACATTTAAACCTGCAAGATTGTACGTTCTATACTAATTTTTACACGTTCAAATAAAGATTGCGTGCGATACACTTCTCATTTTTTGCTTTTCAATTTCACTCAAAAACAGTGCGTACAAACATAAGTTTGAAATACATGTATCGAATTTAGAATCAATTTAGGTGTATGGAGTGTTTTCGGCATATAAAAATTTATTTGTTCACTGTTTCCGCGTCTTACTTTATGTAATCGCAGCTAACGATTGATGAAATATTCGCCCTTAAACTCTATTTATCTTCGATATGAAAAATCACCCCTATTTTACGCGCAAGAGTGCAAATCTTCCTGAAAAATTAGCTACTAATAATTTTTTTCTTTTAATTTAGTATACTATTCTATAAAGTATATCATTTTGCATTAAGTTTGCAAATATTTCATTTTAAGTATAATTCTCTGGATACATTATTTTTAGTTGATTATGATGATTACTACTAGATGCTTCACCCGTAATGTAACATCCCAAGCGATATCAGCCCTGTGCTGCTGCGCCTGCATGAAGCTAAAGTTGGTAACGTTATTGTAATGATTCACGTTTGTATAAAATCAGTATTTCACAAGCTCAGGAATGTCTGAAATGCAGTACATTATAATGAGAAAAAATGTATACATATTTTGGAAACTCGACTACTTTAAAGTCGCTATAAAATTTTAAAACAATGATTTTCCCCTCTGTGTTTCGTTACGTGAACGTTATTAACTTCAGTCTCTTACGCTTGCTGCGTCCAGCACTACTTACAATTAGCAAAAGCTATACCGGGACAATCTCTTGAAAGTTGAAACTCAACTGCGCATACGCCAAATAATTCAATCTCTTTGGTCGGCGAAATCTTCCTGCAGCAATATTCTTGTCCCTGATGCAGGGAGCCAACGTAGACAAAATGTGTCCGTTTAAATTTTCAAAGAGCATAAGCATTAAATTGCAACCGTTCTTTGAAAAATCAACTTTCCGACCCAATAACAAATGTTTTCCAAACCTTTCCGAGTCACTAGCTCAATTATTTGAGATTCTAACCTCGAAAATTCGTATCAACTACATCGCCGGCAGAAACAGTTTGACAGCTGAAACTCGAGATGGCCATCCTGCACGAACAGCCGATAAAAGTCGCGCATGCGCGGTTGATTTTCAAGTTTCAAAAGATTGTCCCGGTATGTATGTATATACCTACCACGACGCACCACCATGATTTGAGTCATGAACTGTTCTTGCCACCCGGTAGGAACCAACGAACTACCACTTCACTACGCTCGCTTTTCTTTACATGATATAAAAAAGCTTAGAGCTCCAGAGGCTTCAATAATAGATTTTTTCGCATTATTTGACAGCTTAAAATTGTTTGAAAATTGCTTTTTTTGGACTTCGCCCCTTCTCTTAGTCTACAATTATACTACTCGCGTAATATGTCGAATGCCCAGGTAAAAATCCATTCTATGTTTTTTCTCAGTCGGTAGAAACACATTCTACCGTATCCTATTACATTTCGTTGAAAAGTGAGCGTTAAAGAGTAACTGTTCGGGAGTACTACACATCAAACAGATGTTGACGAAGAGAACATTTTAAACACTGAGTACAGGTGATTCTAAGCAAAAATAGAGGTAAGCGACTACCACAATTGAAGAACTCCCATCGAAAAAAAGGCCTCCAAATACCTTTTATAGGCCTCGGTAGTAAAACGGGAAATGAGGAACTTACCTTTCCTACGCTTGGCTGGCCCAGCAGAAGAATCAGTACGGGCAGTCAAGAGGGTCCGAAAATAGTCAGGGGTACCGGAACGGATCACAACAAAGAACAATGAGCTGAAAAAAAAAGATCGTCGGATCCCTGGCACACAGTCATCCTAGCTTCGGACGGTAAGGGATGATGTGCTTATCTTTGGCCGTACCACAGATAAGCCGGACAGAACAGTTCGAAGGACGCTTTAATTAAACATTACAAGCACTCCAGAAACGTGACTATACGCGACGCAACAGTAATTGAATAGCGGAAAGACAAGAACAGTGAGCAGGTGCTCACGTAAGGGGCGAAAAATAAACGTTGAGAGGCGGCAAATTGACGAAGGGCACAATACATCAGATTGGAGACTGCATCGACCTGCGGAACCCACGAGAGCGAACTGTCGATAGAAAGCCTAAAGTTACATGCAAACCCGGAGAAAGAGATAGAGGTACTATCGAGAGTTATCGATGCAAGAGTAATAAAATTAAGCCTTGTGGTAAAAAGCGAACTACTAAGAATCATGGACCGTTAAGTAAGTATGTCACGTGAGTTCTAATATCACAATCAGTTATAAAATATGTAATCTAAAAGCGGTGGGTAAAATGGACAAGAAACAAAGAAGTGTACGATTAGAAGAAAGTAGAGAGGTCGTAGCTAAAATCGAAGATCAGTTATTCCAATTTCGTAACTTCAGAGATACGCATTATACATACAGAGTATAAGCAGATCTGGACGTATAATCAACTTTATCTGTTCAATTAATGCACCCTAATTGAATTGAAGTAGGCTGAGTTTACTTAGACATAATTAAAAGATTTTCAAACGATACCCGACAATAGTACTAGTCCAGATCGCGGCTCTGGGCCGAGTAGGCTGACAAAGCATCGCACGACTCTCGGAAACAGTTGTATTCTATACTTGATTCGTTTTTATGGTAACTGAGAATCTACCTGACTTCGTCAGTCTGTTGGTATATATCTCATTGTGATACTGTCACTGTAATTGCTAACAGGTGTCTCTATATGCCTGTCACAGGCTGAGTGGTTTGTTACACGACCAGTTGTGCACCGCCGAAACATCTATATTCAACCGCCTAATAGCTCTGGAACCTCACTAACAGCACATTGAATATTTATATCCGGAGGTCATCTGCGTAAAGCAAGTGTTGTGTGTGAGATAGTACGTGAGAGAAATCACTAATAAAGATAACGCACAACGGAGGACCCAAACGGAGCCTTGTGGACCCCCCTATCAAGAGAGGCCCAGGGGGACAACCCATCAGAGCGATCACTGCCTGCGATTGACCCTAAAGGTAGGTTCCTAGCCAAGCCAACAAGTGCTGGAAAAACCACACAGAGAGATAATGTAATGAGGTAAATATAAATTTTTGCAGTCTAACTGAAAGGAAATATTGGTAATGTAAATATCTGAAACGTTAGTCGAGTAAAGCTATTGATCAAGTGGGCTTGGAAAACTAAGTATAACTACTATAATGCCAGCATCCGTTCAGATCTCAAGCCTCAAATTTGAGCATGAAATGATCTGGCAGTTGAAGCAGCTAGATCCCACTAGAGACATAGAGCATAGACTGTGTACTGTCTATACGTCCTATACTGCCTGTGATAACGCCAAAAGTGAGAGAGAAGGAAACACACACGGGCAATGGCTGTCATTTTCTAAGCGTTTAATTGGTCGTTGGTCGATGGCTCAGTAATGTATCACCGTCAAGTGAACCCACGGCTATCCTTATTATTGTAGATCGTAGTCGTATACGACCAGTGTATACGACGATGATTACACAGATCTGCAACGAAATTCTTCTTCAAAAATGAAAAATATTATTGATATGAAGGTTTTAACGAGCTAAATCTATACCTGCTTTCCATATTTTTCTGTCACTTATGTATTACATGATATGATATCTTTCATTGTTCAAAGTTCAGAATTAGTTGTGTTTTGTTTTCGCATTTACACTATTTTAATCTATTTAAATAGTATCTGTACATAGAAAACGAGTTCGAACTGATAGAAAGAGAAAAAATGATATCGCCTAATGTTGTTTTTACACCAATGCATGCCCCTGCGCAGTTCTCGTTGTGACTTCATGTCGCGCAATACTCAAAGAAAGAAAACTACAAAATAAGGAAAATTATATCAGTAGATAGATTTTCTGACGATTTTAATGTTTAATCTTTCTAACTTCATAACTTTTTTTTATAAATATCGTGGCTATCATGAGAGTTCAATTATAATTTGTGAACAAAATAACGTTTTGTTTGAAAAAACATGACATGAAAGGTATGCGTGGTACATATTTTTTATTACTATATTTCGATTCAAGAGCATCAAATCTACTATAATTACACATAATAATAAGGAGAAAAAAAAGTGTTTTTTTGCAGACCAGTTTTATTTAAGAATTATTGTAATATATTTCGCCAGAGTTTATAAACTATACAGAAGACTTTCTAACTGCAAAAAAATAAATAACCTCCAAGATTGTTTCATAAGTAGATGGAATATCACAACGCGAGGTTAAGTTCACGTCTTTAAACACGTTAAAATTAATAATTAATTAATATAATGAACAAAGGAAAAAAACTGCTGTTTGATGAGGTGAATGTAATTATAAAAATACATTTTCTGTACTGAACACTCAATGTCTTTTTTCTACTCATTTTCGAACAAAATCTCACCAGGGGTTCTCAATATGAGAGTGACGTTTCCGGTTAGAAAGAAACAGAATTAACCGCGTGTAGCTTTATCTCTTTTCATGGGCTGAGCAATTTTCGGCTTGAATGCGCAGTCCATGTTCTATGTCTATGGATCCCACAATTCGCTCAGATTTTATCTTTACAATATTAACATTGATCACTAAATGTACGAAACGGGTCAAGTCCGTGTTTTATAACAGAGTGAATCCGAATAATCTTTTTGAACTGATGGATTTTGGACGGTTGATGTGGTATCGCCGATATTGTTCTGTATTTCTCCGTTCGGGAATCAAATTTTATAGTTGACAGGAGTCCATGGTTGACTGATCGTAGATGATTCTGATTTGTTTACGATTGATTAGTATGTGGGGCAATAATTGCAGCGCCGAGATTTACAAACCAATCATGTATTGAATAATTTCCCTGCATGGAAATCCTTGGGAGTAAAGAAACGCACTGGACGCTTCTGGAACAGAGCTTCTTTTTCCATGGGTAAGCTGATGTGGTCATCGCTAAGTGGGGTATTCTAAATTAGCCGCACGTACATCTTTCTCTCTAACTTAGATGAGAACGGTATGCCCGACTCATAGAGCGCTGTATATAACTGAACTATGATATTGTTGATATGACGATGGGTTTTGTTGATACAATGAGCCGGTTCGTGGGTGTGAATTGTAGTACTGCTGCAACAGTCAAGATGAAGAGGTAATGCCTCAGATGACGAAGCCAGAGATGTTTAGCTGTAATGCAGCCAACCCAGGCATTGATACTGATATTTGCTGACTTAATTTCCTTCGACGAAGTGAATTTCACCTTGAATATAAATAAATATCTTTCGGAAAAGACTCGTCTGCTGCTGCTGATCTGGCACTGAAGAAAAAATACCACGATGTATTCTGTGCCAACGAGATGCGAGATGAAAACCGAAGTAATTTTGCAGTGTTCAGTAGGTGATGCTTATCTTGTCAAGTTTTGAATACGTTCATTGAACATCTTCCAATCTATGAATATGAATAAAATTTTTAACACTTGGTTAACCTTATCGTTCGGAACATTCCTGAGAATCGGCAGAATTGCGAAACACGATAAGCACCATTGATGAAAACGTATTAATCTGTAAGGAAAAAGAAATTTGGCATCCATCTGAATCATTTCCAACAATGGATTGAAGCGAGCCGGTTATTTCGTTCGTAAGTTAATCTCAAGGCCTATCTATAGTTCCCGTTATGACCGGTTAATTGCTAAATTTAATACTATCGTTTAGTCGCTTTAGCGTGCATCATTCGTGTAAATGTCTTCAATTGAATCTCATGATTATTACAGCACATAGAAGCGGAGCCACCCGGAAAAGCAGATCTGAAAAACTGCATTGTCTGTAGCCAGAATTCAGTTATTGCTCTGTCTGCGCACACACCCAACTGATTTTTGAAAAAAATTATAAAAAAAACAACGTTTCTATTCGAAAGTAACACTGAAAGTCAAGGGATGATCATGTTTTATTGTCGTTGAATTATTTATTTTATACATAGTTGGAAAATTTTAAGTCGGTCATATAAGTATAATATTAGTCGACTTCATTGTTATTATGTTACTGTGTAGATTCGATAGTTAAAGTGAATAACAGTTCTACAGTCATGTCATCAAATAAAATTATAACATAAGGAGGCATTTCAAATTTGAATTTATCAACCCATCCAAGAATTGATCATTTCTCGCAGAACTGGTTTTCCAAACGAGACCGTTAATTTTTTTTTAACAAAGATTATAGTATTTCGGTGACCACAATAGAATAGCTGAATGGGTCGTAATGGATATGATGGTAACCTTCCAGCATCGATTAATCGATTAGTTTTTCTGGCTCAGCTATATATATTTTTTCGAGATTTCAATCAACTCAAGTAATTTTTCAGTGTCACACGTCTGACTTGTCATATAAATTCTTCAAACTTATGTTAAGTTTAAGGCCGTCACGTTATATTATTCACGAATTTCTCAAGAAATTCATTATTTTTCAGCTTCATAAAACCGTCTGAATTGCAGTCAATCACTACAAAACAAAATATTATCATCTCTTTTAAATACATCCTGAAGTCGTTGAATAGCGATTTGTTTCAGTGGGTTGCTTTCTTAGTGTTACAAAACTTAATTTTGGAAACTTGGAAACTGAAATAGCATGAAATTGTGACTAAAACCTTGCTTCGGTATAACGAAAGATGAAAAAATCTTTCTAGCCAGATTTGCACATACAGCTAAGGCGGTAAATTATCATTCTCTTCAATGGTCGGTGAATACGGGGTCTTCACGGTGATAATAATATCTCAGGACGACATCTCTGCCCTCGCGTTGTTTTTTTTTTTTTTTTTATGGTACGTGTAATATTTTAGATTTTTGTTAGCCTGTCACCTTAAGAGTGAGAAAAAGTAAGTGTGTGTTGCAGACTGACAATAAAGCCTGCACTGTTCTTCGCGTCTTTCCATTCTCAAACCCTTATACGTGGACACAAGGTACACATGTCGTACGCACCAAGCATGCAAATCTACGTAGAACCTACGCAATCCTTACAACGCGCGATCCCTTGATTCGAGAGAAAAAAAATGGTGCGTACCAATTTTCTAGTTACGATGCAATGGACAAGAACGGGACTTGGTACAGCTGGGGTATGTATTGACACTAATCCATGAACGATAGGATATAAAACGTATACGGAGCCAACAGGGTTCAGCGTGTGGCGTCCAAGCCTTAGTGAAACAAAACAAATACGTAGAAAACGTGTACGAAAGAAACGTGTGAGAAAAAGTTACTCTTTGCTGACAACACTCAGTCATCAAAAGCGAGCTGTTCTTGTTACCGTATTCTATACCATAATGATTGACAATTACATTATACTAACCGCGCCGAGATTTGATTACTGGGTCGAACGGGTTGACCCAAAATAAATTATACGGACCTCAAGCATATCCAGCAAAAACAACCGATGTTTTATATATAGATTGCAGCGTGTGAAAAGGTTGTATACCGACGAGGGTATCATTTTTTCTCAAAAATAGAACCGCTCGGCAGTTGAGGAACGGCGCCGGCTGCCAACTTCACGAAAAACCGTTTTCCTCGAATTCGATGGAAAGCTTAATATATATTGAGCTGGCCATGTCGAGCCGCATGTTATCTACTCTTTTCAGAAGTCAAGGGATTATTTTCCACAAGGTTAAGTAAAATGAGAGTGAAGAGAGAGATAAAAAATATTACTGTCGCAGACTAGGCCAGAAACTGTATCGTCGTGTTCGAAATGCTACTTTACTAAATTAAATTACGATGTAAAAAACGAATTCCGTAAAATCCCGAGACATTATTGAAGTACGAAGAAACGTGTGAGTTGGGAAAGACCGTAAACAGAAAGAAGACGTGATGAGAAGTAGGCCAGTCGATTAGTATTAGCTATAGATAAGCTATTCTATTTTACTGGATAAAAAAATTTCTTGCTCGAAAAATAGAACAGTAAATCGCTTTGCAATACCAGATGCTGGCACGCGTTGCTTATTTACTAGCGATTGTTCAATATGCCACTTTAAATAACACTTTCGAGTGCCAGCAATTTGGTAATATAATCATTTGAAGAATGATTGAGTCGTTTTTCACATATAACACTTAGACTGCCGAGAAAACCACTGCGAGCACATAATATTATGATATCCACATAGTATCCATAAGTTATTGTTGAGCCTGAGAGTAATAGTCCCAAAGAACACTGCCTCGTTTGAGCCTCTGATTTATCCTAATGGACACTGCACACGTATAATGTAAATGTGGGTGCCAAGTCCGAGTAATTAACGACAACGGCGAGCCACTGTCGCATTTATCAAGACTTTCTGTTAGGTCAGAAGGCTTTTTTGTGGTTTCCGCCTCCTATTTTTTTCCATTTGGCTTTTTCATGTTCTTTTTTATTCTTCGTGTTGTTGGTTGTTGTTTGGGTGTTGATATTACGCTGCTCCCCGTTACGCGTTGCTATGGTTTTGTCAGTCAAAAAAAGAGGAGTCCGACTTAAGGCGTCACGACGGCATATTTATGTACATATTTAGAAGTCGATCGGCACTTCGTTAATTCCTAATCCTCTATTATAACAGATTCCTGATTTCGTAAAAATCTATGTGGGAATATTCTGTCAGTCAAATCAGGTAAAGAGAAGGCTCCTTTTCTCCTTAATCTTCTCCTCTCTTCTCCACTCGTCACTCTCGCGAAAAACCCACCAGACCAACTTTTTCGCCCCCGTCAGAAAGTAGCTGCCTCGAGCTTTCCCAACCCAACAATCGTGAGAATGTAAGACTTATTATACCCACCAACCCCGCAGACGTTAATATAAAGGATACTCTGTTCGAAATATCATATGACGAATGTATACGGGAGTTGAACGCGGGGGTGCAAGCCGGACTCGGCTGGCCGGAAAGAAGTAATTTATGTAGTGAACGGAAGGAAAAACGGTAGCAAAAAGAAGAGAAAGAAGAAGAAGAAATATACAGACTCATGGCTGTTCACAAGTATAGATCTGGTATCTGCGGAGGAAGACGTTCGTCGACGAATCAGGATATAAATCTCTCGATTCAAATGTTACATTGATGGTCCGGCATAGAAGTCAGACTTGTATATACAAGACGTTGAAAATAAGAAACTATAAGAAAATGTCACGTATGATCATTGATCAACCTTTCGTGTTTTGTATACATGCGTATGCCGATGCCTACGCATTTTTCAGCAGATACTTTCACCACCGATCAAGGCTACGACCTTAACCCGGCGAACAAAGCCAACAGGACTACTTATGCATATCGTATAGGTGGCATACACTCCGAATATGTGACAGAAAGCGACGTCAATACTCATGTTTCGGGTATCAGTTTACTCGCGAACGAAATCGAGAGCATCGCGACGGCTGGGTGTCTGTAGACGGTTTTTTCACCCTTCTTCCGCTCAGCGAGAGCGGTGTTCGGAAGCCCTTTCTTTGGGGGGGATAAGCCTGTGTTCATCCCTCTCTAACTACGTGGGATTCCACGCCCTTCCTTCCACTTTCCGAAAACTTTAAAGATTACAATCAGAGTCAGGTTTCCGAAACACGATTCCACCAAGTCCGACACAGGGGGAAAAACGCGCCCGCAACGTTGACAGTCTCTCCAAAACGTGCGGGGAAATCCGATAAGTGAAAATGAGTGGTTCCCTACCAGCACTGAACACTCATAAATGCACCGTGACACTTACCTTCTTCAACCCTTTTGCCCAGTTTCCTAGTTACTCGATATCTTCCCTGTCCGTTACTTCATCCTTCCCACGGAAGTGACTGTAAGAATACGCGGCACCTGAGAGACGAGGACTTTTCCTCCCGTCACTTTACTGTACTATCGCGTACTTCGAGGCGGACAAACTCGACGGGGACCAAGAATCGAATTGCGACACAGGTCTTCTCGTGGAGGCGTCACCGCGTGCACTGACTTCTGTCGGACGTCCGACGACGGGCAGCGACCGATGCGGATCGGCGTCGACCGCAGCCAACTTGCTTCGTAGCCATGGAAACGCGCAGGAGTCTCGCACGTGGATGATTCTAGGTGGCATGACAGCATGTGAGTTTCTATAGCGGAGGTTCATCACAGACGGGTAAAGCTTCTGCTGCTTAATCTCCGGCTCTTAAATCCGCGATTAGAAGGGTAGCAAGAATTAATACGCCGACGAAGGGCTATTAAGATAATATCGCACTACAGGACGTTTCGAAAACGACAACGTATGACGCTGATCGTTTATTAACAAGCGCGAATTGTTTACAGGTAATTATCACTCGTCATACTTTTTCTGTTTTCGCGGTGTGTTCTTTTATTTATTTTCTTTTTTTTTTTACGAGCCTGTACATTCACGAAATTATCAGAGTTGAAGATATTTTTGAATATCTCAAACAAGGAAAGTTGTCCAATGGCACAGTAGACTCATCGTTTATTAAAATCGCGAATCATGTGATGGGAAATTAGAACCTCTCTCAGATCCGATTCTTGAATTTCAAATACGATTTCTGCATTCGATCGCCGCATATTCATTACAGCATTTGGCAAAAATAGAATGACGAAGATCTATGAATTGCCCGTTGTACGATATTCTAGAATTATGTTTTGAATCCGAAATCGAGTAAGACTTTACGCCATACACACCCGTGTATAATGCACCATTTTTCAGTTTTGCCTCTACCATCATTCCAAATACGTATAGAAAATCGAGTTTATCAATTAAATCGACATGATTTGAATGAAATTTTGGATTTATTTCACGAGGTTGAAGTTAGTAAGGTTACTGCAATGACGGATGTTCAGGAAAAATTGTTACTTATCAACTTCAGGAATGTCTAAGATTTAATAAACTATAAAAACAACCTTATATTTCGTTACAATAACGTTACTAACCTTAACCTCGTTTTCTTCTTAAGTTGATAATGGAACCCTGGCGGTTTATTAAAATTTCGTAAATGAGCAGATTGAAACTGCTCACCTTATTACATTACTTCAAAAATTAATTCACATTTTACGCTGCCAAGTGTAAAGTTCTTTAATCAGCATTTGAAACAACGGGCACTTTAGTTCAGTAAATTTTGGACAATTTACAGTATTTAGAATTGACTACACGTTCAAATCTCAATTTCTTCTGCTTTACTGGTTGCTTAAAATGCAGGCTAAAAATAGTACAAAAATATTCCAATAGTAAATACGGACTTTTGAGTTACTATGAAATCTCTGTATAGTTGTTTTGCGATCCTAAAATACCATGCAGTTGTATAAAGCAGCAATAAAATCGTGTGATAAAATTCTTCAATATTTCAAAAATCTTTTGTTATTATTAGGTAAAAGCTTGAATACAGTCAATTCTGCAAACACCAATTACTAGTTTATTCTTTGGAATACTGGTGAAATTTGTGAAACCCTATTGAAACCCAAGAATTTTAAGACAACCCCGTAAAATATGATTAAGTTCACCAGAATTTTTAGTTAGCATACGGAATCTAGTAAAAGCCTTCGAAATTCTAAAAAAAATCGTACGAAACCTATGAAATAGTAATACCTATATTCGTGAAATTTCAATTATAATCTGCTTACACGTTTATAATTTTTGTACACTCTTTGCGTCATAATTTAAAAGCTTTCGCACAATCTGTCTACCACGAGTGTTTTGAAACACACTGCCAGTGAAGAAGACGAGGGAAACACATTCTATGTGAAAAACTTATACGAGTGGGAAAGAAATGTTACTAACCAGACAATATAACTGGCAGTATATCATGTGTATATATATATATATATGTGTGTGTGTATGTATATATGTATATTCGAAAAACATTTGAAGTAAGTGCGCTCCATATGGCTTGTCTGACGTTAAGCCTTATTGAATTTCCAACCCCAATAATGAGAGTTGATCACGAACTCAATAATTGCCCTCGGAAGAGGACCCACCATACGATAAAAATAACGTACTGCTGCAGTCTCCTATCATCAGCAGCTGCAGCCATTTTTCCAAAAGACTGTACAAGGTAATTAGAGGCCATATTGGAAACACCTGTTGTTAATGTCACCCATAAATATTTTCGCCATAAATTTGTATTTTATATTCGTGGTAATTAGTATTTTACGTGTAGAGCGCTGAATTTAATGAAAAATATCATTACATTTACAATGAAATATCACAATACTTTCTGTATAACGCAGCGCACCACGTTGCTTGTTTCGTAAAATCCTATGTATAACAATCCCGGGATGGGAATAATCGTTTTCGTCTCCCTTGGATTCTACTCTAATTGAAGGAAAGTACGGATGCAACCACAGAACCAAAAGTTTGCTCACGGTCATTCCTCTTTACATGTCCAGGATCCTTCCGATGTCTGACCTCTTCATGAAAGTGATTCGCCAAATTCAAAGATTATTTACGATAAAGTTTTGTTGTACAAAGTTTTCACACAAGTTCTTACAAAGTTGGGGATAGAAAAACGTTTTTCCTCAATGCTTACAGGTGAATGTTGGAATCTTTCAGCCAACCTGGTTTGCTGAAACAGTTTTTCAGCTCTCTAGTACCACAGCCTCATTCGGTCAGTCACATCGGTAGGAAGAAAGCCAAGTCATATGTGATTGAAACTAAAATCTATCCACGCAAATATTTTCCAATGTAACAGCTCGGGACGGATTTGAATGCGACTAACATCTTCTCGCATCATATTTCGAATCTCAATGCACGCGATATCTAATCAGGATAAGGTTGTTATGGGAAGAAAAATGAAATAGAGAATTCCCAGAGATCATACCGTAATTTGTTATGTTTACACGAAGTTAGATACATCAATATTATATCGTGTTCTATGAGTACGTTAATATCCATCGGGGACATCACGTGACTACCAGCAGTAGATGACGGTCATGCAGTAGACGCAGCATGAAATTGATCGGGCTCAGAGACGCCTTTCTTTCCAATTCCACCAAATTCCGAGCGAAAACTTTGTCAGCCATATGTCGTTTTTGAATAGTTAACACAATGATCAATATCCTGATAAGTGTGGTACCCTACATTTTGAGGCTTCCGTAGATACCGAAAACCGTCAAGGGAATAACTAATATGGATAGGATTATCGGGGTGCAGGAAATCAGTCAATAAACTCGCATCTTCTGCGAAAAGAACCAACAGCTCTGAGTGACGTACGCTAACGCTGAAATTTTCATATCAAGGTGGATTACATTCCGTGTATTGACAGTTCTGTCGACTGTATACGTCTGCACGCTTCTACTACTGCATCATGACGAGATGGATGAATTGGCAAACTCCGTCGCGCCTGTTGTACAACAAGCATCACGAGTAGAAAGTTGCCTGCGACTTAACTTGAAGTATATGCAATGAAATTTGGAACATCTAGTTGCATGTACTTGATTTTTCGTGTACCAGTCAACTGGCATGGCGCTGATTTATTGATTCTGGTAGGTACATCACATTTATACTTGTTAAGTATAGTGACTTTTTGTGGGTTTTGTATTTTATTACAGCACGTCTTCTTGATGAAGAAAGCCTAACTTTTACCATACGAAATTTACGTCACGCTTTTTGAAGGTTTCATCGAATAGCTGGGGGCCATCCATAAATTACGTAAGACATCTTAGGGGGAGGGGAGGGGTTTGATGTTTTCTTACACATTCTTATTAAGGGGGAGGGGGTGGTCAAATGTTGTATTACGTAAGGTTTTTGTAAGTGAGATTGGAATAGAGGACGTGCAAAATTGTGTTGATCGCCGAAATGATACTTGCAAAACAGATTCATTTATGCCAGTAATTGAATCAATGGAAGAATGGCTAAAAAATCCATGGTCAACTGATTGATTAATATTATGTTGTATTTTTTATTTATATTTATATTTAAATAAACATATAAATAACAATCGAAAAACGTGCGATATTTTCTTTTTAATAAAAATGACGTGAAATGGGGGGGGAGGGGAGGGGTTGTGAAAAATCTTACGATTCCTTACAGGGGGGAGGGGAGGGGTCGAAAATTGGATAAAAATGTCTTACGTAATTTATGAATGGCCCCCTGCGAGTGGCGGCAATTCGATTAATGATAATTAGCAGTGCTGCAATTATTGTATATCCCAGTAAACAACAAAGAGTTGAACAAAACTGATTATCATAATTGAAAGTCCTACTTTTTTCAAATTTCTGAATTAAGTTTACGTGTTTCTAATGAAAATCTATTCGTTTTGATTCATGTATTTGTTTCGATTCGCTTTTATCTGTCTTTCCCTATCCCGTCCTATCTGTATGAATGCAGCCTTTCGCTGCTTATTATTTTTAATTATTCGTTATGAATAGCTTATTGCAATTCCAAATCCCATTTAGTTATATCCATCCGAATAATCTTTTTCGAACGTATACGAATCACATGAATCAGTCACAATCAATGAGCACCATTTTTTCTCCTATCTGAACGAATTTTTTTTTTTGAAAGATACGATAGGCTGATCTATCTAATCGATGAATTTGTTTCAGTTCGGGGTGCATTTTTTTCCTAAAGGTGTAGGAGTTCCAGTCTGTTTTAGAGTTCTAGTGACGGCGTACGCCAAGGCTGCATCTGTATCCGTACAATCCTTCGGTTTATCCAGGTTTTTCCAAGGGATGCCGGATAATTTCGATATGGGTGGTGACAAATGTTTCATTCCGTCCCATCGTTTATCTCAAAGCGAATTCTTCAAGTTCAATAAAACTTAAAAACAAACCGGCGATGACCGTCGCACTTGCCTGTAAAACCAAACGACAAAGCCACCTACTGAACCAAATAACTCGTGACATGTTGTTTGTGAATATTTGTTACAAACAAGCTACTTGAAAATTTGATATATACGTTTATATTAAATCTGACACCGTTTTAAAAGGTCTAATTGTAGGAATTGTCACGCATATAAACGCATCAGCAAAGTCCTTTTCTATTCTTTTCTATACTCGGTTTACCCTATTTCGATTCGTTATTACATAAATTACCGGATGAAGAAGTCGGATTGAATCGAACTGAAAAATCTCGATCTGTTTCACTTCTTTTCCATTTTTTGGGATGTACAACATGGGCTTTGAACTGCAATAGAAAACTTGCACAGCAAAAATCTGTACTAATGCAAATGCATGTGTCCATAAAGTCTTCAATTTTCTATATACGCGAGATACGCGAGAGGCAGAAAATTCGTCCGGGTGATTTCAAACGCATAGTGCAACTGTCAACGACTATTAGCCTTTTACAGTCCGATATGCTTTGAACCAAAGTTTATTGAGGGTCAAAACTGCACGTGCAGGTCTAAGCGCTTACCACACAAGCCTAGCTCAGTAGTTGTGGGCCATCACTCGGTTACATATATTTACCAGAGAGCTGGGAAGTAATACCGCCCATGCTTTTCTACTGGAATGAAAGGTTAAAAGCTTTTCATTCATGGTGCTGTTTTTATCATAAATCCAATTCCATCACTGGGTCGAAAAAAAAGAGACCACTAAATGCACGCGGTAACCTGGCCTCCGATTCTCTTGTCTGATGTGCAAAAACTTGATTTTCATCCTGAACCTACCCGCGATTTCGATAGCAGCGAAAACTCGAATCATGTATCGTAAAGTCAGTTTTGAAAGTGCTCTAACGTCCATCCAAGTCCACATTGTAATTCCGACATCTTATTTGATTGGCACCGATTGAAAATTTTATTCGCTCTATTTATAAAACAGGCCAATTCCCGGTCTCTAGAAAAGCAAACTATTGCACGTTCGGATGTGCCCAGGGGTACGATTAGCCTCGAAGTTCAGTTTAGAGCATAAAAAAAAGACCCGTGCAGTCACTTAAAGTCGCATAAAATCACGAAGGCACTCGAAGTGATAAAGTAACTTGGAATCACTTGAAGTTTTTTGAAGTTTTGAAATCCTGAACTCAGGTATAGAGCCAACTTCAGAATAAGTTACCCCCTCCGATGTGCCTGATAATCGTAATCTTAAATATCACCAGGTAGTAAATCAAATAAGCAATATTCCAAAAAGTAACATCCATCCGTTTCATCGATCGAATAAAAACCATTGAATTTTTGAATATTATAACTTCAGGTGAAGAATTATAAACCGTCACATTTGTTAAACGAGAAAACAGGATACTAGCTCAGTCAATGGAGACGAAAATCATGTAGAATTAAAGGAAATGGCTGGTAACAAAAAACAAAAACAGAATAAAAAACATTTCGCACATTGTGAGAAGTCAACTACTATGTATACAACGTAGATTTGTCTGTACGACGAAAGAATACTTAGACCGTAAAATTTTTGTACGTAAAATCGGTGAGTTTCCAGATTAATGTTCCCGTCGGTATCAAGAATAAAAAGAAAAAAAAAAAAAACTGAAACGGTACTTGAGCATTGAGGCAGTCCTAGTAGACGAAACGGCCGCATGCCCTGCGTAAAAATTGTGCACTTGGGTTAGTGCACGCGTCTGCTTCGTCGAGTACGTCAAATGGCCTACTGAACCAACATTTTCCAGAACAAAACACATGCCTTACGCATAGGCTTGAGCTGTATGTGAAGATCACACACATCCACGGTTCAGAAAACACGGACGAGCAAATGTAAAATCCTGTACGAAAGACCAAGGGAGAAAAAAGATAGCGCTATATTATAGTTGCTCTATTGTACGATTAAATCCCCTCATTGTTGCAAGAGTTGACGAAAACGTAAAAACTGAGTAACATGTATAAATGCCCAGCGAAGCTTGACGTACTCATGTTTGGGTGTGTTCGAAGAGATCCTGAAGTCCGAAAATACAAGCGCAGTACGCAAAGTGCTTAAGGTCATGTAATACTCCTACCTTTACCGACCGAGAAATCTCACCCTTTTTCTTCCTGTATTAAGTAAACAAAAGAATAGAAAGGGCCCAGCTGATCGTAAGAGCATCTTTCATTCTCGAAATTATTGTCATTCCTGGTTGTCGTCTAGTGACCTCAACATTGGGACTTTCTTTTACAAACCGAACAGATTTGGATAAAAATTAACTGACACATTTTTGATTTAGCTGATTTTTTTATTACAGGTTCTATATCAAATAAAAAGAGATACGTGTTCGGGAATTTTTTTCACATATTTTGGAAAACAGAGGCGCGAAAATTTGAAAATCTGGTGATTTTCGCTCGGAGACTCATTTTCAAAAATTCATAACTTCGGTGCTATTTGAGCTAGAAAGTTCTTTTTTTTCATTTCATTCGTGCTCAGTTATTCGTGACAGTATTGAGGGTCTTGTATAATGGACGACGGAATTGGTACAAGCTAAAAGAATGAATTTCAATAAAAAAATAGTTTCATTGAAAATTATTAGCAAATTCATATTGTTATGGACAATTAAAATGTTCAAATCGATTTTTAACAATTGCCGTCACCTCGTAGCGAGTTCTTAGTATAACCATCGTATTCTACGTCAAATTTTCTATCAAAAACGTATTTTTGATTGATGGAGAAATTATTATTACTAATGCAAAACGAGGTACTTATCAACTAATAATAATGTTTCGAAATCTTAATAAATTAATGTCTTATTTGCTGCAATAATATTTTTTATTTCTTCATTTTTTCGCGCATATTTTTATGAAGTCTTATTAGCTAATAAATAATATTATTTAATTAAAAATAAAGAATAATCATTTATATTACAGAGAAAATTGATGCGAAGCAAGAAAATGAGGCGTGCAATGGAACCCGCACGCCGATGTGACGTGCCGCGGTAGATAAATTAATTTTTTTCCAATAGAAGTAATAATTTCTTCATGATTAAAAATGCGTTTTTGAAAGAAAATTTGACGTAGAATACGATATTTATACTAAGAACTCGCCACGAGGTGAGGGCAATTGTTAAAAATCGATATAAACATTTTTTCAATTGTTTATAACAATTTGAATTTGTTAATAATTTTCTCCTAATGCCTAGGCTATTTAATATTGCTACAAAATATATATTACAGAGGCTATTCAATCGAAAGATGTGTATTATATATGCCTGTGCAATCTATACGAACCACCGATGCTGATACTCGGAGCATTGGAAAATGAAGTCAAGATGGAATTTTCTTCCAACTGAGCAGCGGAGTATGAAAATGTAAACTGTAAAAATAAGGTTACACAATTGGCCGTGATTTACAACAGTAAATATTTTAGAAAAAAATTACACGTAACAGTTGATTGAAAAATGTAATATTAATACACTCACATACTCACATACTTGTCCCATCGCAAAAGAAGAACGTATTTTATTAAATACTGATTTATTGATAGGCTTTACTTCGTTACAATAATTTCGAGTAGTATTCCGGCTGTTGACCGAATTATAAATGCGAATATCTTTTGTCCGACGAAACAGTACATAAAGTGGTCCAGCAAAGAAGTTTAGCACAAGTGCAGACAATTGCCGGAACGGAAAATGAACATGCTACGGTTATTGAATCGTTTGCTCATTGTCGCGATGTTGGAATTATTAAACGATAATTAGAGAGTCTTTGCGACAATAACGGAAAGCTAATTACACAGCGGGGAACGGCGCTGCAAGATCGTTACTGAAAGGCAGAGCGCCAGCTGTGCTTCCCCATGTTCATAGAATGAGTGATTTCAATAGCCGTCTGGTCGCTCTGTGCTTACATATTATATTTGTCAATGGTGTATTACAGGTATATAAAGCCAAGGTACATCGGCAGAAAACCATTGACTGCAGTGACTCGTGCTTGAAAAGGATCTGCGTTCTCGGTGACCCTATTCGAATTCAGGTGGGTGTAAAAAAATTAATTATACTTTGCTAACAACCTTGCGCCCTCTCTCAATATAACTAAGAAAAATACAAAGTCTACAACGATCCAGAACAACCTAGCTGCTTTGTTCTGGGGGTAGTACAACTTTTGTAATTTCGATTTATATAAGCGTGCTTCTCACTCACCATCTGCATGGCGAAGAGAATGAGATGAGTGTTTGGCTTTGAAGAAATTAAGGAGTTCAACGAAAAAAAGCTGCTAGAATGCACCGTTGGCCTTTTAGTGATATTGGCTAATTTAGAAATTCTTCTCAATTTTTACTTTCAAATTAGATTTAAATTTCTTTTCGATTTACTTTCTACAACGTAGACTGGATCCTAAGGCATACTTAATTTTTTAATTTTTTGCCATTATTAGTTTTGATTATTCAATTATCGAAAAATTCTAAGAATTACTACTTGAAAACTTATGGCATTTTCTTTTTACAATATGACTCACTCGAAGAAAAAAAAAACTTCCGACGATGAGAGTTACACATTCATTCGAATTCAAAGTTTTTGAAATGAAAACACAATTAGAACCCCCAGCGTAAACAATGGTGGGAGATTTTCAAACTTGAACACAATTTTTTTTATTCGGGTGTAGAAACTATAGTAACTATATATAGTCTATAACAACAATTCTTACGCTCATTTCAGTGGGGAATAAATTTTTGTTGGTTTGTTATCGATTTCGTAATAAGATACCGTTTTCTGAAACAAAAATGTACAAAATTTGCAAACTTGTGAGTTAATTTCATTCAGGTCATCTGCCCTACATGTGACAAAAATTGACAGAAAAGTAAAAAATGCGTGTGAAACTTTTAACAAAAACAATTTTATTTAAAATCTTTTAATTCATTTTTTATTCTAATGTTTCAATTTGATTTTTTTGAATAATTTTCATTGAATTAAGTGTAGACAATTGCAATTATAGCCGTTGAAAATTATTTCACTGAGAAATTAAGAAATTCTGTATTCAATAGTCAGTTTTACTTCAGAAGGTCATAGTTGAAAAATTCTTAACGAATCAACAAAAGTTCATTCCATGCATTGACTCAGAGGTGAAAAATTCCGTTCATTTATCTAATTACGTTTTTCGAACCCACATCATAGAACATCGAAAGCGAAAATGGCATATTTTTGAAAACTCCAATTTTATGCTCGGATATAAATATCTCTTGTCATGGATTACGATGGAATTTCAAATTTTATTTCCGTTCGAAAACTGAGTCAGAAAGAACTTTTGTTGTAGCAGCAATATTTTTCTTCGAGTAAGTCATTTTTGAGATCAAAGACTGTTTTTAATCATCTTCTAATATATATATAATTCTTAAAAATTTTTGATAATCGATCAGTTATATAACAACTTCCCACTGGGATGCGCTTCGATCCAGAAAATATTACTTAACGAAATTATTATTATTATTATTTTTTAATAGAATTTTTATTATAAATCCATATAAATATCTATCTTAATTTGTAGATAAGTATTTATTAACAGTTCTTCAGGTTTTATTCATCTTTAATGTAAATTAAGTTAATCTTTCGGAGATACTATCAGATACATTATTCTAAAACTAAAATTTGCTATAAGATACAGTAAAATAAGAAAAAGGGATAACATGTTTTCAAAGAAATGTTTGGGTCACCCTTTAGAAATTGCATTTAACGATCATGATGTTAAATAAGTATCACTTGAGCGACTGAGAACTATTGAATAATGTGTATTTTAACAAATTTCAACAACAAATTGTGATCATAGTGTGTTACGTTGTGGCAATAAATTGTTATGCCTAAAAATGACATGAATCGTCTGGAAGCACTCATTTTTGAGTTCCGCTACCCGTAATTGACACCGATCCCATGAAACTCATTGGAATCGTTCTCATTTTGTATCCTCTATAACGTATGAAATGTGCAGCTTCGAATTCGAAAACCTGATTTTCCACATAGTTTAATAAACACGGATATTGACAACCTGCCATCCTTGATGATGGCATTAGAACACGATATTATTTCCCGGACAGAGTCGGATACCAGCAGGAAAAAAGTTTCCTCATTCGAAAAAGTTGTGTAGCATAATGGTTAGAGCGTGGGAATCCCAGCCCGATTGAGTCGGATTAGTCGAGAAACTAAAATGCATTTTTTTTTTTTTTAGGGTTTTCGGTTAATTCTGAGTTGATATTAACTTTGAACATGCATAATAGATGCCGCATTAGGTCGAATAAATACATAGAGAAAAATATTTTGGTCGTTTCCATAGTTATTGCCGAGCGTTCGCTGTACCGACGGTAGGTACATACCTACAACATTGCCGGCTGTAGGTCATCGTAACACCACGGCAACGATCCAGCACAATTTTCCTGGCAACGGTCCGTCAACTTGTTCAAGGCACACCTATATGGAACCAGCAATGGTCCAGCACTGTGTGTTTACTGGAATATGCCAAACTCGAGTACCATCTCATCATCACAAAGTTCATTGTACACTCAAACAACTTTTTGCGTGGTGATATCGGCTTGCAGTTGTTGATTGACGAATTCGTTGGTTACTGTTGACCGAATAATTACTGCGGTAACATCGTGAAGAATGAAATGTGCCAATGATGTAGGTCAGAAATAGAAAGAAGTAGATAGGAAGCCATGAATTTGAAAATCAATCGAGAGCCGCTAGTAATCAAAACTGATTTACATTGATTCAGCAGATTTCCTGCTGATCGATTTACGGCTTGATGATACGATTTCCTGTGATGTAAAATTCATTGACTTTTAAGCCATTTAATCTAAATATTTTAGTAACTAAATTCCAATGAGATTTCTCTATCTCTTTGTCGAGTTTTCTGTGCTCGGTTTTGCCAATACATATTTTTTTGCTACCAGTTTCATCAGCGTCGGTACGGAGTTTTTTTAATATCGGTTCGCATGCAGTGATCGCAGTGAGGTCCGGGATCTCCCGGAGAGTGCTGCGGGAATCTCAGCGAAACGGAGAAACCTGACCCCGTGACAATAGCTGGTGCTTCGGGTTGCTTCGGTGTGCTCAGCGATCTGGGTTTAATCCGACATTGCGACCGACTGCATCTCTGATTGGGGCGCCAACGGAATCCAATGACGAATCTGGCACGGTTGATCGCCTGGCATCCTTTATATTGGATCCACACATACGCCAAATATTCCCATTCGGTAGCCATGAGCCACATAACGTATATAGGCATTGGTAAATGTGCGCGTAAGAATATATTCGCAAAAGACGAAGGAACCCAGGTGGATTACCTTCCAACCCTCCGACACGCTTCGCGGTGGTCTTATATTAACGAGAATGAAATTGAAATGCTCGCCTTCCGTCTTCAAACGCTCGCAAATTTGTTCCACAGGATGAATCGCTGAAGCGGGTGACGGTTTCCGGTTTCTCGAGGAAAAAGAACGATCGATAGTCAACCATCTTTGGATTTCATCAGCGAGGGGAGTTTTATTGCCGAAAAATATCTTTCTTCAACTGCGGTTGGTTTCAATGACGCTTTATTTCGTAAACGCTGGATATACGCGTAATGTATAAAGCGTATAAAATAATAAAGCCTTAGACCAGTGATATTTTATCTCAAAGCCAGACAATTTATATGACTGTGATTTTATCCCACCTGGCAACCAAGCTGAATGGATACACTGTACATTCGATAATCATTTCAATCCTGTAAGTCTCATATGCCCGGATAGAAAAGGATCGATTCAAGCAGCTATTTGATATTTAAAATAACAAAATGAGCAGCAGCTGCTTATTGTTATAGCCAGATGCATTAACATAACGAAATTCATCACAAGATCTGTATAGTAGTTGTTTAGTCTTTGGACTGTTAAAACGATTCTTGATTGATTGCGAGTGAGCTTTTTTACCTTTGTGATTGAATAGGGTCTTCGAGTTTTGCATCCACATTTTCATTGCTTCAATTTCGTACTTCAACTTCATCAAGTTATAAGATTTTAAGTACCGTCATATTATGCAACATTATATAGCAATTATAGAATAGTCTGTCTAGCATATTTAGCCTCTGTACCTCGAAAAGGCCTCCACAGTTCCTGACAAATGCTGGCAACACATTTTAATGACAAAACTATAAAACTTATTTTAACGTCGTCGAAAAAGTTCCTATATATTTAGTAGGAAGTATAATCTAATTGTCAATCGAACTCCCGAGTGCAAAAATGATTGGCATTCCGATGACGAATACGAAACGGTCACTAACACGACTAGTATTCTTGAAGTGGACTAAAAACTGTGATTGATTCCAGTGTTGAGTCGCGCAACTACGGGTCGAAAACAAAATCTGGCAACGCAACCATGATCACCCATAAATCCTGAACTCCTTGTAGAACATCAGTACTGCAAGTAGGGCTCTTTGGTATTAGTTTATGGGTCCTCAAATCACGTTCGACTTTTTGTCGTCGGGATAGATAGACATTTGGTCTCTGCTCCAATTGTTCTTCCTGGTATTTAGAATACGTAGGTACATTAGGGTAGAGCGAAAAGAAGGAAAGAACTCTTACATACCTCTGTAATTGTTATACCATTTTTTGGACATAATGTTTAATGGAGAATATAAACGACGAGATTTGTAATCAAATTTAAACAATAAGTGATGATCCAGGAAGCTGAAGACGTGGTCGTGTATAAAAAAAGTCTTTCGGATTCGGCTTCAGGATTTCATAACACAACTTATCAACGTACAAGAAAGATTGCTTTAAAAAAACAACTTCTTTCACTCCACCTTAACGTACATGTAATAGTTGTGAGAGTCATACAGTACTGTGACAAGCCGGACGCGGTGTTTAAGGCAACGATGATGTGGGATTCACGGTAACGCGGGAAGATTCTACGAGAAGACGCCGAACAAACAACAAAATACCTCGTAGATCTCGTTTCTCTTTTTCATTTCCTTCTTATAAATAACGTAAAATGAAAAAGCCGTCTACAAAAGCGAAAATACCATACGATAACCAATAACATACGATAACCAGAACTAAAGCTAAGTAAAACATAAGGAACAACAAATAACCGGTGGCTTGAAGAAGCAGATTAGTTTTACAATCAGACGCATTGGAATAAAAAGAGAAACAAAACATTTGATGGTGAATATTTTATGGATAAAACGCGTATTTTAAGTCTTGTGAATGAATGGATGGACGAATGAATGATTTTTGATGACTTATATTTACAATTTTATTTATACAAATATACACCTCTAATTTATTTACTTGATAAAAGAACGAATGAGTCTTTTTTTTATTTTCACGTATTTATGATTTACAATAAAATTGACGATTTACTCATGATATTACACAAATCACTAATTCATTCAATATATACGTAAATTGTCAAATCAAACCGTCACGTAGTTTAAAGTTTTCTTGTAATGGTTATAGTGACTTTATAATAACGATATTATTCGGTGTGATGTTGAGACATATTTTTCACGGCTGTTTAGAGTGTTCGATTGTTTACCATTAACGAACGTTTGACGAATTAATTAATTTGATTCAAAGAACTTCAATGATCTTTGCTTAGATACATTCTATATATTAAACTAGCTTTGGTGCAATTAAAAAGCTGGAGTCAGTGAGATGCACGGTGCCTTACTCGCTGCTTCAGGCTGCGGACGTTCCACTTGATGATTTTAATTACCGTATAATAAATACTATAGTGCTCTTGCTCGGATTCTCTTTGGGGCTGCATAACGGTAGGCATATCGATCGATTGCAGCCAAGTTGAAGTACCCAATTTTTCCTTCGTTCTCGGACGCTGGTGCACTTTCAACACAAACTGACAGCCGACAATTTTCTGTCATTAAACGCTAAATATTAAAAACAAAATGTCATCGCCAATCGTTGACCGTTGACTAACACCACTTCCAGCTCTATGCCGTATGAGTGGTTACATCAGATGAAACCAGTGTGTGAATGAAATTTCGAATGACACTTGCACACGTTTCGCAGAATTCTATTATGTCCGAATCAATCATAGATAAACGCGTACAAGAAAACGACAAACACAACGTGTTCATCAATGTGCGTCTATAGAAAGAGATAATAAACACGCTCATCCATTGGGTGTATGAGGTAACATGAGAGCATTTTACTCGTATGGAATCGTGTCTCGTGTATTTGTTACATAATTTGCGCGTAGTCATGACACTTCAAACGGTACTTGGCACTCCTGTGCAAATAGTGGTAGGTACCCAGGTATTTGGTGGAGGTTGAAGCTGGATACGTTGACATAGCGTATCATATTCCCTGAATCATTCAATGCCAAATACAACCGTAACAATAGAAGATATACCGTAGATTACAACAGATATTATACATAATATTATACGTCTACCTGTGCCAGTGGATCTATGGATCCTCGGGTCAACGATCCTTTCGAGTCAAGAGGGTCTGGCTGTGTGGAATCTCTGCAGCGAGGAGAGAAGCGAAGAGCGGAGCATTGCGTCCCCTCGACAAACTCTCGATGGAAACGAAGCCTGCGGAAACTCAAACGCAGCATCAGGATGCAAGATAAAGTGCTCTCAATATTTGGATGAGAGCACAACAACAGGATTGGTTCGCGTAGGTCTGCAGCCTCTGAGCGAAGTGTTGTCGCCAATTATTTGGTATAACGTACGGATTAATTGATATATGGTTGGCAATTCTCCTTGCGCCTCGTACAGTTGATAAAGAGAACGGTTAATGGAATACCGTTGGCGTTGGAAAGCTCTCAACAGATTTTCAAACGTAACCGCGTCTAGTTGGCAAATCAGTTTTTAATATGTTGTGTATCTCATATTTGTATTTGAGTACGAGTGCCAATTAATTTGTATTGTCTTTATGTGTGTCGAGGTATTTGTGAAGCGGCTTCATCATAACAGCTCAGTCGGCCCAGAGTGTCTCATGATTATGGGAATGTTCGGCTGCAGGAACGTTTTAATGTGGGAATTGCGAAGAATATTCTATCTCAACGCTTGCTCGGTGCGATAGAAGTCGGAAAAACGTGGGAACGTCTGTGAATATACTTTGAAAATCACGTGGACGGAATTTAGTTATGACACGTTTGACAATGAATTTGCAATGATTTATCTCCCTATACATACGAGCTGTATTGCTGGCTCAATCAATAAAAGAGCACCAACGACCAAGCCTTTTGATTCATTTTTTACAGAGACGACAAATAAAGTTCCAAACGCTTCAACGATTACGTTCAAATGACGGTACACGGGTAAGTACTGCAAAGTACACTCATTATGTGCTGTATATGTTGAAAAATTATATTATTATGTAAAAAGCACTTTTTGACCTAACTTGTAGCCAATTATATGATTCCATCGTGTTTCATTCAACGCAAAGAGCATTATGAATTATTACAGTTTTGCATTGCTTGGGCCGGTTATTGAGTTCCTTAGACTTGAAAATAACTTCAATGAAAGCGAGTATGACTGAATTTTTCGTTTTTTAAGTAATTGAGTGGATTTTTAGTAGCGGCATGGGTGATCTTCAGCATGGTATTAATAAAAAAAAAAACCTCGAAATGGTTAGATTATATTACATAATTGTTTTGGTTGCTGCAATTCAAAAATCAAACGAACGTATCCGAAGTGATGTTAGATTGGGATTATATTGGTCATCTCGTCCGACTAGATCACAATTTGACCGCACTCTGTAAATTCAACATGAAAATATATCCGATGCCTTCTACGTAGATACGTACCGTCTTACGATCTTGATTATTTCTAAAGCATCGAAATCATATTTTTCGGGAGTTTTTTATTGTCTTAAAAGTTAGGAAGGTTATGATTTACTCGGACCAGACGACGAATATAATCCTAATCAATCAAACTTTACTAAAGGCAAGTTCAAACGATCGTTGAATTGTATTGCGTTGTCTGGTCCTCTAGATCATAATTCTAGACATTGAAAGCTGATTGTGATTTGACCGATTTGATTACGTACGAGAATCGTAATTTTCGAGAAATAAAAAACAACATATATTGAGTTCCGAATTTTTCCTCAACAGAACTCTTTCGTTTATTACTTTTTTTTATGTCAGTTAACATAACGACAGTCAAAACTCATGAATTACTTTCTATTATTGCTAATTAGTTTGTTATAAAACTTAGCAAAACTCTTAGATCTGTTATCTGATCGTGAGAGTGCGGAATGGAAAGCCCTGAGTTCAAATACCTAGCATGTCAATGAGGACTTGAGCGGCAACTCGCAAAAATTGTAAGATGAGTTACGGCATTCAGGTGGAGATAGGCAAGCTTAGGTTTTTGTAATTTTCCTTGTCGGTTGTGCGTAATTTTCTATTGAACACCTTAAGGTGACTACAGATATACAATGATGATCACTCATCAATCAATCAAATTTTTATGAAATGCGTTTGACACTGATAATTCCAAATAAATGTGATTAAGAATTTGATGGTATTTTACACAGCAAGGATGGAGAATTAGAGAATTAGAGTCAATGAGGATATTTTCTTATTTTCATTTCATACTAACCACATTTACGGAATTATGTATAACGACCGATCGATCATCAGCCGACGTGAAGAAAAATAATGTGTGAAAATTTTTATACACACTCCTTAAGGTGTACCTAAAAATAAGTGAAATAATCAATAATATTGCATTTCAGTTTTTCCGAAATGAATTGGCAAAAATTAGTTTGTTTACACTCTGGTTATAGTAGGATAACCCCTTGACAGCACTTCCAAGACAGTTATTGATAGAGTATCGCTCGCGTTGTTCAACATCTTCTTCGAACGTTTACGCCTTAGTTGTTCACCACGCGCTCGTTGCTCAACTCGAATCATTACTTTCTGATCAGGATGTTGCCGATTGGCGTATTTCTCGACATACTAACGAGCTGCTACTCCAGCGTTCCTGTTACATGCATCTTGGATCATTATCATGTACACAATCTCGTTCGGAAGATAGTCTGACGTGTAATTCAACACCTATTTTTTACCATCAGGTAAAACCTTTTTTTTTGCGATGTTCACTCACCTTCGAGTAAAACGTAAAACTGAGCGGTTCGCGTGTAATTGTCTTCGCTGTGTGCAACTCTCTTGAACTATTCTCTTGTAAAATGAATCATGTGAAACTATCTTTGTTGCAAACCTAGAACTTTCTACCGTAGATCTGATTTGTGTAGCATCGGAGTAACGGAGTTTATACATTTATTCCAAACGTATTCTGTTTCTTAATTTCACCATCTGCAAACATGTATTCCACCATTCTGTGATTGTTGGAATGTCAGTAATTGAGGCTCAATATTTGTTCAAACGCACCATCAAAATCCTCGATTATTCAGACACATACACGAGCTTCAGGTAACACTAAATCTGTACTTACTGAAAATTTTCTAAGTGTTTAAAAAAATTGCAGAATTATGTGAGATGCAACGGAAAACGTAAAAGTTGTTCAATCTGAGTCTCGCTGATGCGCAAGACTGACATGATTGCGTAAACTTTCGACGCGAGACAAGCGACCCGTAACGGATACCTGAAAGAAACATAACCTGCGTATTTTAGTGAAATATCCATTCGATTAATTATTGTCAGAGCATGTCTGTGGACACATTTTGAACTTCAACTGCCCTGGATAAAGGTAACCCGGACGGCTAGACCACTGCGAGAATTCTTAGAAAACGTAGACGGACTTCAACCGGGTGGAAAAGTTTAACAAATTATTGCCCAAGTGGATGCGGGGAAAAGTTCACCTCCGCTGCAGGAGCTTAAAAATTCGGTCGACCGTTAGCATTTCTCACGTTCCACATTTTGTGCACCCGCGACGACGTGGCTCACTACGCAGAGACGTAGAGACAGCCCAGCTGCACTGAGATGAAGTTCATTTGTCACATTCGCTGGAAAATTTTAGAAAAATGGGTATCATCGCAATGCGGGCTTGTCATATATTGCACAACAACAAAATGAAGTACAATTAATCGATTTATTGTAATTAAAGTTATTGAGGTGTTGCATTTTCTGGTTGCTGCGAAATTTAATCTATTTGGTTAGTTTAGTATATTTTTTACTTGAATAAAACCTTGACATCAATTCACTGTTGCATTAACAACAAATTATCGCAATAGTTATCGCAAGAAAATATAACACGAGTGACCGTAATCAAAAAGAAAAACGTATACTAGATTTTTTGGCTGTAGCTTCAAAACTCATATTTCCATTTTGTACTCCGAACTGTATTTACAGATTGTGTTACTGAAAATGAGAATAACTGAGAATTGTATAGTAACTAAAACTACAGATGTCGATGCTTTGTGACAAACTCTGCTCTACGCACTTTTCATGAAAGGACAATGATGAACGACAAATATCAAGTAATGGGCTTTCAGGTTACCCTAACTTTTACTGAATATTTCTCGTTGTCAGGTTCTATTAGCCAAATAATTATTGGAATTATATGAGTAAGTCTGTATTTTGCTTGCAGAACTAAATACGCAACGTACTCCATTCTGTAACCCAAGTTTAAAAATATTTTATTCGATCATCATTAAGGCTATAATATCATTTATGTGTTTTACTGTTTCCAGTTTTTCGGATCACACTCGTAGAGTAAATAATGTGGTAGTTTGCTGAACCTGCTGGAAATGTCTACACGAGTCCAGTAAAGGATTGTTCGTATGTTCCAATTCTCTGCCATTTCTTTCAACTTTTCCGTTTCATCTCTGACTGAAACAAATTTTTTTCATCTCAGTATAGACATAATACACTTTGGAGTACGATTGAGGGACTACATATTTGTAAGACTTACTGTAATCGTCAAGAGAATCGACTTGCACTTGTCTGTGATACACGGTAATTAGGAATTAAGTTACGAAGCATACCTGAAACACATTTCAATCTATTGCAACAAATTCGAAAGCACTGTGGAAATGAAACTAGCTTCGCGATTTTCTTAATTATCTTAATCGAGAATTACGAACCATGGCAATTGAAATTAGTGAGTATTGTGATAGTTCGTAGAATTTGCAAATAGCAGTGGAAATACCGTAAAGTATAATCAGTTTATACAAGTTATTACAATTATTCATATCAAGAATATGATTATTATCTTTCTATACCGCGAGATTATGATAAAATAAATCACACCAATCGCCCGCGAGCAGGCAACACAAATTACAAGTCATAAAAAACTGATGGGTTAACATTTGGGTTACCTGCTGAAAGGTGGATGGTCTGATTCGTTTCGGCATAACATCTATACCTATAAAAAAAGTTTTGATAACATTATCGCTAATAAAATTAGTATTTTGTATTATTTTTAAGTTATTGGTTAAGACATGAAACACAATAATCGTGCAGTGTATGAAGTTGCCGTTCAGGTGACAAATTGTATCGACAGCTCTGGCCACACAATATTATACAGAAATTTTTATTCGAAGTCAATATAATTCAATTACCAAAACGGACGACAAACTTGATTTGGTGAAAAAAGCTTCTGTTCGTCAAGCAGGAACAAATATTTCCCCTTAACCGAAAGTTGATAAGTTCAAAAGATAATTATTATCTCGTAATCGTAAATTATGATATAAAAATGAAAAATCTTCGAGATGATCGAGTCTTACAAGTCGTGAAAAGTAATCAACAATCAAGTTTATTTAGAGTTATTCAAAAGCTTTCATTTGTAATTCCGTTACGGTTGTGAATAAATATTTGCTTGTGACAAAATCAGGTCAGCATCGTATGATGCGTCTCAATATTCGTAGAAAAGGTTGCAATTGATCGTTGATAATATAATCCGAAAACCGGTTTGTGGAATAGTAATTCACCTCGGCGAAGTGCAGATTGGTCCGACGGAGGGACGTAGAATTTGAGCTCCGGGTTGAATCCACACCGTGAACCGATTCCTACGGTAGTGGAGACGTCAAACGGCGAAACAAACGACGCGGACAAGCCGCACGCACACTTAGTCAAGAAGTAAACAGGGTTGTGGACAAAGTCGTCTACTGATCCTGGGTCAACAAAGGTCAAAGTTTCGCTCTACCGCAGACGTGATCAAAGGAAGTATTGCCGCGCACAGTAGAAACGCTTTAGCGAGCAATCGACCATTATCGACTTACTTTCAGAACTGTATACACTCACGTCCGCAGAACCGAAGCTTGCTTATCGAGAAAAGCACAACGGCATAGCCGCCAGTCGCGGGCCGCACGTACGGACGCGACACTTTAGAAAGAATCAAGATATCGATTCGCAATTTCACCGGTATTACACGTCCTCTTATTTTCATTTTATATAATGATAATGAAAGAAGCTGAATCTCGCCTGTATCGGCGGGACGCAATCGAGATGCTCATCGACTCTCAACAGATTCGAAAAAGGAGCAGCTATAACCTGTGAAATTTATTTCTACTGAGTTGCTTTGCGATAGATATACTGTCATGGGATATACTAAATTATGAGGTACGATTTAGAATTTTGCGGTATGTTATATTTTATAATAATAGTTCGGCAAATAGACATGTCAGAAGCGGAATAATCAATGGAAAGCTATATACTTAATGAATAAGATTTTTAATTTTGGTGCGATTTGTACATCAATATAATATTATTCCAGACCATGAATTAATCGAATTACTGAATAGGTCGTTCAATAAATGTCGTTACGAAGATATTGAATCTTCAAAATTGTATAAATACATAAGGAACGAAACACGAAACAATTTACAAAGAAATAGGCGATATGACTCCGGCTTAGAACCTTGGCAAGCACAAAATATGTTATAATATGATACGAGTATATAAAAAAAGTGGCTTATAACCTCATATGAAATTCTTGTGCAATGACTAATGGATATGTTTAATTATAATTCACGTAAAATAGTGGTTTACTTACATCATATGATATAAATGACTTGTCGACTCACATTCATAGATTCAATATTATTATAACTTGCGGATAGATAATGGTATAAATTGCGGGGTATAAAAAATTAATAACTATCATAATATTTGAAAAAATATCCGAAGATTTTGAATTTTAGATAATTATAGTATACATCTGTAATTGAAGTTTAAGCTTCCATATTATTTTTTTTTCGTTTTCTGGAGTAGAAACAATCTTCAAAGGATTACGAAGAATGTGAAAACTTCTTAAACTTGGCAGAAAGACATTAGATTGTATTAGCTGCTTCACACCGTACAGTCGATAACGTGCGTAAAATATGATTAGTGTGATTACACAGCTAAGAAGTTTGATACGTTATCAATTATGGTCTTTAAGTATCTTATCACTGCTGCCAAATTACTTTTTTTTTCTTTTGCTCTGGAATTCAAATGCTTACAATTAGTTTTTGAAAAAAGTTAATCACCCAACCGATCAAACTTGCGGACGCTTCAATAATGTAATACTTTAACCGCAACTCGATGAATCGAAGAAGTTGTCACCATTTTCGTCCAAAATTTGTTTACTCGTTTAACTGCAACTTTATCTGTTGAAAGTTCCGGCTGTCGTTAACGTTCTATTTACATCCTCCCACTATCTACAGCAACTTGAAGTTTTCAGTGATTTTAATCAATCTTACAGCAAATTTTGAAAGGTAGAAACACAAGAAATCTAACTTCTGAAGTTTAACCTTTACAATTACAACTTACGATCAGGCGTGGATAATAATTAGAATCTGAACGTTGACTTCATTTCATAAATTTATCTGGTTCAATAACGTTGAGTGATAGGAAAATATACCGAAATTTGAGTAGTTTTAAAAAACCGTGTCGCGTGTCTGTGACGTAGCAGTTGCGTTAAGGGGGTGCTTTGGTCGATTTCGACGTTGACGTATATGTCTTCAAATATCGACGTCCACGTATCTTAAACGCGAGAAAGGATTTGAAAGTCCTATTCTATACACAATTCTCAACGAAAACACTCCAGTACATTTTAATTTCATGCAGAAATAAATCGACTGTCGTTTTTTTTCTCTCCACTCATCCATTCTTATTTCAGTTGTGAATATTTTGATGTGTTTTTTATTCAATTCATAGTTCACGAAAAAAATTTCTTTTTTCGATTTATTTTTTCATTCTTTGTCAGCCCTTTGTAAGTTTCGGATGAACGAAATGGGATAACGAAATTTCGAGATGTTACGATAATCCTAAAATCCGTTCAACTTCAAGTATATTCGTATATTTGTAGATTCTTTAAAAAATTTTATGAACAACGAAAAAAACTGGTGAAAAAATGAATTACGGATTTCACCTCATTATTTCGTGTTTATTGTGGTGTAAAGAGGATTTGAAACTAATTCAAAAGTTTTGGAAAGTTTTCAAGTTGTTGCTTGTTAATTCGAAATTATCAAAGTATTGAAAAAAAAAAGAAATTAGAAATTATTCCATCGATACGAAAAATTAAACCTCTGGGAATTTTTTCAGATCTTGCGACCCGTCGAAACTGTGAAAACGTTTCCATTATATTCATTGTTTTATAACAGTTGGTCGAATTCAGGAAAAAACGGAAAAAAAGAAAAAAGAACGTACGTTCCACACTCTATTCTTATAATCTCACCCAAAATTCTTGCTCATATTTTTACTGAAACAATTTAATATTCAATTTCCTTATTTCCTCTACGGACTCACGTTATGGGATTTCATACAACATAGCAGAAGGAAGACGAATTATGGTGAGTGGCTTCCGAGCTTGGAGCCCTTTGCCCTGTGATCAAGGCACCCTATGGCCTTTACTGCACGTGGTAAGGTGGTAGTAGGTACGTATAAAGAGGGGAGTTTCAGCCATCTAGTGAAGAAGTCTTTGTTGTCGTCGATCTGGCGCCAATTTTTTTCTTCACCCAGGCCCTACTTTTTCACCCTCCGAGCGGCTTCACGCTTCCCTACCGAATCGGGAGAGTAGAGTTCTTATTTGTATAACGATTGACGTGCGGAGGCACGCTGACATCTCAGGCTTCTTTTGGGAGGTGAGAACGCCAGGATTCTTCGAATGCCGCGTTAATCACTCGGTGATTTCGCTCAGTTGTTGGCTCGGATTGAACTGTTTTTAACCAGAGTCGTTAGGTCCGATACCATTTGCTGCTATTTTTCCCCGTCTTCTCTCCAGAACTACGATTGATTTTCCAAGACGCAGAAATTCGCCCGAATCGTGTTACACCTCGAATGTGACGGGGCCAAACCTCGTACCTGTAACCTATGCCAAAATCTGCGGAGGTTATTAATTTCCGAAACTAGAAATCATCTTGCATGGGGTTGAGATATACACAATTTGATCTGCGAATATAATTTTCGTAATTTTTATCATAAGATTCGTTTGAATTTGTATTTATCTGTAATTAAAATAAAAATCATAACCGTAGCTTACATGTAGTAAATTCAAGAAAATTAGGATAGAATCTAAAACTGGACGCCTTCTTTAGTGGGTGTACAAAAAGACAATAAGTCTTGAGGCTGAATTGCTCTTCTCCATAGTAATGGATTTCCACCCGTGTGAGGAAATTCAGAACCCCTGCTTTCGGAGCGTGTAACTTGTCAGAAGACGAACGCAAACGTATGAGACAAGAAAAATGATATAGTTGAGGCGTTTCTTTTCTCTTGATGAGGATTCAATTTTTTCCCGTCGTTGTACCCGGTTTCTTGTCCTGGATGATTCAAGTGTAAAATATATACGGTGCTTTAAAGGGTCGCGTCCGAAACAGTAATTTAGAAGTTCCTGCGATTTGATTGAGCATTTAGAAATAAAATTCATGTGGTGTTGAAAAAGACAGCTTGATAAGCCTAGCAATATGACAAGTAAGGTTGTAAAAGTTATACACTTAATGATATTATTTGTCGGGTTTGAAGTCGACATTCAACTTCCGATAACTTAATCACAGAAGGCAAATCACTGAGATGGTCAAATTCAAAAGTCGAATGATCCGTAATTTAATTAAATAAGCTGGTGCATTTTACTGAATTCCTTAAATTATGAGGGAAACGGCGGATAAAAACAGGCATTTATTAAAAATTAGGTAATTCATAACTCATAAATGAACATCGTAGTTCATGGTCGTGCAAAAACGCTGTACAGAATTTTGATTATATTTTTATTGTACATGTATAGATGTGCTCCATTCACACTTTTACAAATGTCCGTATTTATGATGCTCAGAAAATAATTTCCCCGTGTGACTGATTGTCGGATCAGTTGTAGCAGAAGTAATTTGTGAAGACTGTACGTCGAATATTTGATTTCTTCACGATAGCACTTCAAGTAGTGTATTTCAAATTTGGCACGAAATAATACTTTTATTACTAATAGCGGCTTAATTTTTTATGCTTATGAGGGGTGAAATTTATTATACACGTGACATACGTTTCAGTTTATAGTACCGGTTACTTTGGGCTCATTATAAATATGTAGTTTTTTTAACATGATTTCAAGAGTATCTTTCAGTTTCCAGTTGTTATTGATTCTGCTCGTACAAAAATAATCTAATTTAGAGAAACGTATCTTTACTGAAGCAGGAATAAACTGACAATGAGAGTATCAGACCTCCAAATCACAGGTTCTGCAAAATCTTTAGGGGTGTTTGTATAGCTCAAAATATATATGAACCTAATTCTAATCTGTAGTTCCACCCGTTAGGTCTTGTTTCAGTATAGTTAATTCGCAGTTTAAACTTTACTATGGCTCTGAAATACATAGTAATGTATCGGTTTAGACGTGAACCTATGGGAATCAGTCTTCAAAAATTGAAGAGAAGCCAACGAATATTAACATTTGATAAGAAAATTCGCGACAGGCTTCGTTGATTAGTATATTGCATTCATTGAAGTGCTGCTATAATCAATTTAACTGTAGTAAAGAACTAACTGCTCAGTGGATGAAAGTTCACATTAAAAGCTCCATATTATGGAGTACCGAAACACCCCTGGATATTTCAGCAGATTCTGTGATCCGGAGGTGTGATACCCTCCTTGTGCATGATATTAGGCGTAAAAATGAACTCGCTCTTTTTCGCCGATTTCGAAAACCATTTCAAATGAGAATATTTACAGACTCTTTTCGTCATTCACGAGTGCATGCATACCTTAATAAAACAAGTATGAATTAGTAGAATGGTCGACATAACCTCCAAAACAGATATACGGGCCAATCCACGAACCGTTAGTCAGTTTTTTAGGGTCCAATTCTTCATTTGGTTGAAATTTGGATGTGTTGTATACACTGAGGTATAAAAATTCTGCAGTTATTAGATCTCCAACTCTTACTGCTTCTGAGGAACACGTTGATTAACTCAATAACTTTTTTAAATCGAACCTTTGTCTTCGAATTTTTACTGCTTCCTGTTATCGGGAAAAAAGGACAATGCATTTCTAATGTAAAAAAGTCCGATTCTTCCGAATATAAAATCAATTTAAAGGTGGATTCTCAGAAAGTGTCGAAGTACATGTCCTTTTTTTAATTTTTGATTCATGTAAATGCAGAGGTCTAAGAAATGAATTGTTTTTATTTCTTTGTTTGAAAAAATAGACGTTTTGAAGTATATCCCAGAATTATGAAAGTGGTATGAAAATGGGATCACGATTGAATAGGTTTAGTTATTCCAGAGATCTTGAATTTTCGAAAAATTATTTTGAAAACAAAAAAAATTATGTAATAAATTATTTGTTTCCTTCGAGTAAAAGAATAGACATTTTTTTTTCACATAAAAATGGAAAAGCCCATTTTCCTACCTGTATCGAGGACGCAAACATAAATTTTGTCTCCAAGAAAATCTTCCCTCCCAGCGTTTCGTCCTTGAAAGTCTTTTCTCCCGGTCTTTTTTTCCGGTGTGACTCAGTGTCGGTCGGTACGATCACATCACCTTCAAAACAGCGCCATTGGACGTCATAAATCGCAAACCGAATTGCATACGAGTAACAAATATAACCTAAAGTAATCGGTGCCAGAAACACCGTGTAATGAACTCTGTGTCTATATAGAGTTCAGTGGTGTTGATCAAGTTCATTTCGTCGTACGTGACATAATTGGGCAACAAATCATAACGAACAGTAGTGATGGAACTAGGTAACGAGGAAGGACAATTTACACCTCTGCATATTATGGCAACGGCTAAAGATGTCACTGATAATTATAATGCACTACCTGAGAAATCCAGAACCAAATACACGAATACTTACGAGAACTTTTTGGGCTGGCAAAAATAGCAAGGCATAACCTCGTTTTCGGAACTTGTGCTGGTAGCGTATTTTAAGGGGGGTGCCCTGGTCGATTTCGACGTTGACGTATATATCTCCATCCATCGAATTTCACGTATCTCAAACGCGAAGAAGACGGGCTTAACGGTTGATTTCTATATACAATTCAGAACAAAGACGTTTCAGTACATTTTCCTTTGACACAGAAATAAATAAATGACATGGATTACACGAAATCGTAATAGCAAATTCGTAGAATTCATGCCATTTCTTTATTTCTGCGTCAAGTTAAAATAAATTAGAGTATTTTTGTTAAGAATTACGTACAAAATGGGGTTGATTTCCCTTTTTCGCATTTGAGATACGTGGAGTGCGATGTTTGGAGATGTATACATCAATGTCGAAACCGGCCACGGCACCCCCTTAACGAGTTATCACAGAAGCCAAAAGCATTTTGTGTTGACATCTAATTCAGAAGCTGTGCTAACCCGCTCCACTATTTCGTATAGTCATTTTAGAGAGTAGAAGTTAGCACTTACAAATCACAAAAGCATTGATAGATATTCTAATTTGAAATGAATTTTAAGGTCAGCGTGAAAAATATAAGCAAGAAATGAATTTGTGCGCACCCACTGATTGTGTGATAATTGTGTTGCTTCTTCCTTCAAGAATTCGGTTGCACGGTCGTTTTCAGTTCATTGAGCAGATGCTGCCTGATCGGATGACAAGGGATCAATGTGTTGATGATATTATTTTATTGGACAACTGTTTCAGTATACATTCGTAGAGGGTGTCGTTCCTGACATTTGATCTCAACTCATACACGTTTGTGGTAATGTGGACACATTCTACCTCGGAAAATAGAAAACTCAGATAGATAATTGCCAAAAAAGGTATAACAATACATTTTTAAGTGTTGACGAGTCTAAATTATATTTATTGTCGTGATCAAACCGACTTGTATGTTTGCATTAACTCCAATAGATTAAATAATGATTGTAAACACAATTACAAGTACTGCGACGTGGTCTTTTGATGCTTGCGTTGCAAAAAAACTTCCTGAATCTTAGATGGCATATCTTAGGGTATTTTTTTGCCAAAACATAGAACACAGGGATTACCTAGCGATTTTCAAACTTTTTGCGTATACGATACTGTGAGAAGTGGTAATAACAAAATTACGGCTTTCCAGTTATCTTCCAAGTTCCCATTTCTCTGTTTTCAGGAAAAATAGGAAATTATTGTAATCACGCTGAAAGCGAAAAGTTGGGTTTTCGCTAGTTCTTCACGTTTTAAAAATTATCGTAATACCAATATAACAGCGAAGTTTCGTGTGTACTGATTTCCATGTCATTAAATGTTGATCACTTCGAAGTAAAAGTTCACAAGATTGATAATAATTTTAATATGCTTCACTCTTGATGTTATGCAGCTTTCAACAATCAAGTCCTGCGCTATGTGATTTGAAAAATAAATTTTTTATTCCATAGTGACTGATTCGGAAATGAGATTTACTTGTAGTTTCGCTCGATAAACTTTAATCAAAAACACAATTTGGTGTTGATATCCAGATTCCGTAATGAATATTTGAATAATTATGGAAACTTGGATAGCTTGAAACTTTACAAATAAGCTCGATCCATCAAATGTAGCACTCAGTGCGCATTGTACCGAACATAGTTAGGTGGATAAAGTCTGACTAACAAAGTATATCTTGCCGATTGTAATTGATCTCCCGGGACATAAGGCACATAAAGCTTCGAAAAAGCAAAGACAGCAATATGAATTTCAGAACAAATTTATAAATTTCAAGAAAACTGTTTTGATACAATATAAATAATATAACTGGTCATAGTCTTAATATCATTTTTTGGACACTGATTCAATTCGTATAATATGATGACAAAAAATGATGTTCATATGTTTCATAGTGATAGGTTCAGAACTAATTAAAAATATACAAATTAGTCTTAATTATTACACTACTTTAAATTGATTTGGGGAAATAGAAGCTCTGGATAAATGTTTTGCCAATTTATAGTACCTTCGAACAAACTAGATCCTGCGATGAAGCCATCGTAAAATAACCATGTTTTTATTCCAAAACAATTCTCTGCATTTCGAAGTTCATAACGTCTACCAAAAGAAGTTTATACGTAAGAACGAGTAGCAAATAAATTTGTTCAAGACGTAGTGATATCCCCTCAAAAAGCACATCCGGAGTAGTATAGCAAGGCGGGTTCTACACGCAGATTCCTGTTACCGACACTTACCGACATTCTCCCCAGACTCAAACCCTTTTCCGCGATGACGTCACAGTCTGCCGTACCGGCTTGATGTCAAAACCGTGCAACCTTACCGACAGTTGTATCGGCCAAAGGTCAAAATCATGCTGTTTTACCGACAATCTTACCGACCGAAGGTCAAAGTCTGTAGTGCTCGCCTGCCAACGGCAGAGGGCGCAGCGGGGGCGAGAGCTTTTTCACCGTCCCGCATTCTTTTCCCACGATAGGACTGCTGATATGTAACATTAACCACTCCGATTTCCTTCCCCACGGTAGGACTGCTGATGTGTAACATCAACCACCCCCACATTCCTTTCCCGCGTCATCAACCACGTGACATTCCAAAATTAATAGTTCCGAGAATTGTTTTTTATCCACTCGGATATCGCTGATGTGTAACATCAACCACCTCACATTCCTTTCCCACGTTATCAACCACGCGATATTCCAAAATTAATGGTTCCGAGAATTGTTTTTCACTTATTCGGATGTCGGTTTGATATCCAAGGTCGACCGATAGCCGCGGTACATTCAAAACCATGGATCTGCGGTGTTGGGTTACTATCGCTCTGGGAATGCTAAAAGGTGCGCGCGCATACACAAACATACGTACAGCTGCCCTATAAAAAGGACGCTCATCACTGCAAACGATCATTAAGTCACAACTTGTCAAGTATACGTGAGGAAAAAGCTCAAGATGGAATCCGCCAAGTGTTTGAGATTGATCGATATTATGGAATCGGCGTACAAGATTTTGGACAAATCATCATCAACAGCAGAGATTCAGAAATGGATAAAATTTGGAAGTCAAAATATTCGGCTTCTGAACAAAATTTTGCGAACGGCTTCATCGATTGGAGAAAAGATGAGAATTATCACAACGATTGGACTCTTGAAAGCGCTCGCGGAAAAATTCAAACGTCTTCAGAAAACGGGTGGAGGTACGCGGAAAGTAAGAAGAAGCGATCGAGTTCACTGGGAAGATTTGGAATCAGCTTTCGATGAGAGAAATCTCTCCACATCTTTATGCTTCAAATTGACGATGGATCCAGTTCGAATTCTCTCCTCGAAAGCTGATTCCAAATCTTCTCAGTGAACTCGATCGCTTCTTCTTACTTTCCGCGTACCTCCACCCGTTTTCTGAAGACGTTTGAATTTTTCCGCGAGCGCTTTCAAGAGTCCAATCGTTGTGATAATTCTCATCTTTTCTCCAATCGATGAAGCCGTTCGCAAAATTTTGTTCAGAAGCCGTATATTTTGACTTCCAAATTTTATCCATTTCTGAATCTCTGCTGTTGATGATGATTTGTCCAAAATCTTGTACGCCGATTCCATAATATCGATCAATCTCAAACACTTGGCGGATTCCATCTTGAGCTTTTTCCTCACGTATACTTGACAAGTTGTGACTTAATGATCGTTTGCAGTGATGAGCGTCCTTTTTATAGGGCAGCTGTACGTATGTTTGTGTATGCGCGCGCACCTTTTAGCATTCCCATAGCAATAGTAACCCAACACCGCAGATCCATGGTTTTGAATGTACCGCGGCTATCGGTCGACCTTGGATATCAAAACGACATCCGAATAAGTGAAAAACAATTCTCGGAACCATTAATTTTGGAATGTCGCGTGGTTGATAACGTGGGAAAGGAATGTGAGGTGGTTGATGTTACACATCAGCGATATCCGAGTGGATAAAAAACAATTCTCGGAACTATTAATTTTGGAATGTCACGTGGTTGATAACGTGGGAAAAGAATGTGGGGGTGGTGGATGTTACACATCAGCAGTCCTACCGTGGGAAAGAAATTTGGAGTGGTTAATGTTACACATCAGCAGTCCTATCGTGGGAAAAGAATGTGGGGCGGTAAAAAAGTTCTCGCCTCCGCTGCGCCCTCTACCGTTGGCAGGCGAACACTACAGACTTTGACCTTCGGTCGGTAAGATTGTCGGTAAAAGAGCATGATTTTGACCTTCGACCTATACAACTGTCGGTAAGGTTGCACGGTTTTGACCTCAAGCCGGTACGGCAGACTGTGACGTCATCGCGGAAAAGGGTTTGAGTCTGGGGAGAATGTCGGTAAGTGTCGGTAACAGAAATCTGCGTGTAGAACCCGCCTTGCTATACTACTATCCGGTATGATAACCCTTCACTAAGTGCATTAAAAATGTGGGTTATTACCCTCAAAAATACCTTCTTGGATCAAAAATGTATGGATATAATGAACTCATACAAAAAACGATTCAAATCTCATTCTACTGCCAAGTACATATCCGTTAATTTACAATAAAAGCATGATTGAAACTTGACCCTTAGCTTTTACATCTCCTTAGAATCACACTGCTGCCATACCGGGGTCAGACCGACCCTAAACTTGGCCAACCACAAAAAATAATTAAGTACGAATAAAAAACAAAATAACTCGTACGTTGATGAAAATCCAGAAAAAAAATTAAATAAGAAAGTGGTACATGTCGGCACTTTTCAGAAAAATACCTTCAGGAATAAATCGAATTCTATCATTATCATGTCGTGTAAGTTTCAATATAAATGAGTCAGAAAATCAATTGCTGCGTTGATACGCTGTGTGGGGCGTGCAAACGGTTTCACAATCGCGATCCTTTTCTCGGAGAAAACACTTTTCCGTCGACTGTCGTACGCAGCGCTAGGCGCTTAGTTTCATTTCATCGATCGAATTTTCTTTTATTTCATTTCTCTTGTATGCAATGCAATTTACGATTTCGATAAGGTTGAGGTTGCGAGCTAGCTGGATTGTTACCAAACTCGCGTTATCGCGATAATTGTAAGCACTCAATGTTTTGCTAAAGAACTTCGAAAAGTCCGTAACAAGATTTTTTCCTGCCGTTGGCCGCAGCAATCCGTTGCCGCAGCCTCGGTTTCGAATTAGTAGAATCAAAAGTTTGATTTTCGCTGTTGCATTAAATTTTGACTATCAGAAATTTCTTCAGTTTCGCTTGTCACTTTTTGGAACAACGTACTTGCGCGTCGGTTACGTGTGTGAGTGTCACGCCTACGTGGAAAATTATATATGCGAAAAATATATGAGCCGAAATACTTTTTTTCATAAATTATATTTTCAAATCGATGTGCCATATATTCGCACATAGGTGTGTCGAATTTATATGCAAAACAATGTTGATTATTCTATGTGACATGATGTACCAATGAAGTTAGTAACGTTAACATCAGAATGATAATGTAGGTAAGTTTCGCAGCGTTAAGATTTACTCAACTTCAGATAATCCTGAATCTGTGAAACAATAGTTTTCCCGGAGAAGAAAAAACAAACGAATCCTCAAATTAACGTCACGAGCTTCAATTTCACGTATACGCCTTATTCTGGAAAAAGGTACGTCAAAACAGAGTCAACTTCTTCAATTTGTCTCGGGTGTGGCCATTTAATCAAAACATCACAGTATACGTGATGAAATGACATTGTTGAAAACGTAGAAAAGAATGCTCCAGAAAATGTAATAACTTTTTACCCTTCTGAGTACAGGGGATAAAATAACTCGAGTCGTGCGTAGACCAAAGCGACCTCGTTTCAATTCTGCAGAAGGTACAGCATAACACCCGGTGATGAGAAATAAGAGTTTGAAATCCAGGACTGGATAAAAAAGTGAGGCGAAATAGAAACGGGCTGGAACTGATGACAGCGAACGTGGTTCCGGTATTTGCTATCTTACACCTCGTGCTCGACGATCGAGCGGGTATGCGTGACATGATCAGTACTCGAAGAGCGGAAGACCGAGAGTGGATTAGGCGGGAACTCCAACAAGCCTGGGTCCAAAATTCGATTAATCATTTAATTAGTGCGATTAATTCCAGCTGCATATTGCGGCGGGGCGGAGGCGGCGCGTCAGGCGGTTGTCATGCAGTATTAGCCGTCGGTTTGTGTGCTTCCCCCGGTACGAGCGACTGCGGCGGACGGCACTATTGTGTGGTTTGGCAGAGTAAACAAGGACGTCTGATCGGCGAGTGTCGGTGAACCGGGGAGCCTGTCTCTACGCAATCGCTGCGGCTTGCCGAGGCCGCGAGGGTTGATTTCTACCTGCGTACATCATAACTAGGTGCGGTTCCCTCGAAGCGTCAACGACTGCGGGGATTCAACACGACGTTCCTCTTTCAATCTCAGTCCGAAGGTTGAAATTCATACTTACTCGAAGTTGCATAAGGCGGAAGGCCACCGTGACGGCCAAATAAATTACCGATTTTTCAGAATCTTTTTCACAGGGATAACTGATGATTAAAGGGATCGAATTGTTGGTATTTAAGAGTGTTTGCTAAATTTGTTTTGTAGACATTTATATTAAAAAAAAATTTTAAATGAACAAAGATATGGGCCGTGACTTAACGGCTGACAAAAAAATTTCCCCATTGTGGCATTGATATCTCGGTGAACGGTTATATGAAAACAGGCAACAAAATTTTATCAATATCTATGCAAATGTAGCTATCTTTTGTTGTTATAAGCGGCTGCGTTTTTTTTTGTATTTACAAAATCGCGATAGATTAAAGTTTTTTTTTCATTTTTGAGGCCCTTTTTTCATGGCGTTTTATGCTGTTTTGTAAATAGTCGAAAGGAACAAAAAATTACTACGTATAACGATAACTACATTTTTATAGATATTGGTAAAATTTGGTTTTTCATTTTCGGAGATCATTCTTCAGCGAGATATAAATGCCACATTGAAGGGGGGAATTTTGTTATTATTCGTTAAGTAAAGGTCCTTTTGTTTGTTAATTTAAAAAAAAAGTTTCGTAAAAATTCAGATAAAACAAGTGTAATATTCACTCAATAAAATACCAACAATCCGATCCCTTTATTAATTAGCTATCCTTGTGATAAAAATTCTTAAAAATTGTTTATTTTTTCGTTCATCAGTGAACTTTCCCCTTAACCCTTTAATTAAGGGATGCTCAGCGTTCCATTTTTTTTTGGAAACTTTTTGCTTATTGAACTACTTGTTTGGTAGCAGTTACCGAATTTTCTGGTTCCACATGGTCCCTGAAATATCTCTAAGTGTAAAATAAACATAAAATTCATTTATTTATTTATTTATTGAAATAATAGCACATGTAAACAAATGGTCGAAACTCGTACATTCCCACGAAAAACAGTATTTTCTGCTAATCTACCACAAAAATCCGGATGCCAATTTTTACACAAACTTAATATATAAATTTACAGAATTTTTTCAACATTTTTATTCATGTTTTTGTTTTTTCGCCATATTGGATCTGCCATTCTGTATTTTTGAAATTCGAGTGCAGATTCATAATCAGTGACCTCAAAAACCTTGTTACATAAAGTTTTCAAGATCAAATAACTCTTCGAATTGACATCCGCCATAGCGGATCCACTATTTTGAATTTTCGAATTTCGAGTTTAGAGTGGTAATCAGTGACTCCAATAGCCCATGTATGCAAAATTTCCAGTGAATCGCATCTAAGAAAGAATGTATACATGAAAGGGTTGAGCAGTGTTGTTTAAGGATATTGAATGATTCATTCTCAATTATAAACGAGAGTGAATACAGGATGAGGACTGTGTCTTGAGAGGTTTAGTTGAAGAGTGAGAAGCGTAGTTGGTCAAAGTAGGAATACGAGTGCGTTAGAGATAAAGCTTCTAATGATTAAAACAGATTCGCCTAATCATACCAGCTAATCTGTACGAATTGCACACTATCTAAAGCTAACTGTTTTTTTATTTAATGGGTGTGCAATCCATCTAGTTACTTCGTAAGATGATGCGAATTTTTATTAGATAGTAGCACCAATGCCCACTAAAATTTCACAGCTACGGATTTTTTGGAAAATTATTACGATGAGAGACAAAAATGTATACTGAAAATATAGCCGGAACACGTGTATTTCAAATGGGGAAATCTACCCTCTTACAGGCAGAGGTGAGAGTTGAGATGATTCAAAACCAAAAATTTTTTTTTTCTCTACAGCATTTCCGCATTATCTTATGACAATTGTACTCCGGTGAAAGTATTTCAATTATGTACTATAGTATTATCAACTTATCAGTGAAATTCCTTTGTATTTGGCTAAAAAAACGTGCACTCTTTGGTTGGAAACATCTTTCCGTCTGGTTAATACTAATTTAAACCATATAAACGAAGGAAGCAAAGGTGCTGAGCGGATTCTAAATTACACCTGCCAAACGGCACACTTGTAATTTGAAATGTCTGAAGCCGAATCAGATATCAAATACATATAGCACAGCCTATCTTTTCTGTCCGCGCACCAGTCAACCTGAGCTTTTTTCTGCATCAAGCAGGTTTTCCTTAATTGAAACGACGTCTTTTTACAAATCTTGACTTCCGCAGGATTGCACATCATCGGACAATCGACAAGCAGTCGTAATGAAAAGCGAAGTATCAGAAAATCCGTTACAGATGCCATGGTAGCTCTTCAAATATAACCCTTTCCAAGGTGTATAAGGTATACCGTCTACATTCCCCTTCGTGAAAAACATCCCGGTTTTTGCTTTCACAAATTAAGTTTTTTTGCATACCTACATGTATGTAGACATTCATCGTTTATTTAAAGCCAGTCCTCAACCGGCAAGACGTAGAAGAGTGAGGGAAAATTTTTTCACGTCATAGATACACGATCTCCGAAAGAAAAAGATTTCCTGTGCGAAAAATCTTACGGTGAACACACACAATACTCTCGTTTGTCATTTGCTGGAAATAATCCTTCTTCGGATCAAAGACCAGGAATTCGGTGTCCGCATCTGGAGCGTGAAGAGTTGAATTCCTTAAGGTGGGACAACCACTCTTACTATTAGTAAAATTGCTACAAAATGAACTCAATTACCTGAATTCTTCAAGGTACTTTATATATATGCGCCTGCAGGTGGTATTCTTTGATCTTGGGAAACTGAAATTTAACTGAGGAGATTAGAATTAGAATTGCCACGCTTCGCGCGTTATACTTCTTCAGATCCGCACAGCTCTTGTCGCGACATCGCGTTGCTACCATTGCCCGGAATTTTCCGCGCATCCCAGCTATTTTACCGTTGTAAATTTCAGGTTAAACTTTCGTTGGGTAGAGTTGTTTTAAATAACCCGAATCTAAAAGTTAGCGAAAAGTTTATAAGTTGCGGCCGTGAAGGAGAAACTCGGAGCTGTGGAAAGAGAGAGAGAATAATCCCTGGCCCCGGGAGACAGCTAGATATTATACTTGCGGATAAATAGAGATGAATTCAGATAAGGCAACGAGTGCAAGAGAGAGAGTAACGCAGGATTACATTTAGTGATAAATGTCACCTGATATTACCAGGGCTAACATTTCACGGTGAAATATTTTAACTTCCTCTCGTTGCCCTATCAAACTTCATTGTCAGATAAATCGCATTTGAAGGTCTGATTCATATCAACCACTTTAATTTCTCCCTCCTCTACCAATCCCCCCACTCTCAAATACCCCGTTTTGAGTCAGGCACTTCCTTCTTCAGCCGCGCCTCACCTTCTAATAATAACTAATTTAACTTAATTACCAAAATCCTGATTGGAATAAGATTATCAGTTTGCAATTCTATACCTACTGATACTTCTTTTCGGGGTTGGTTATTCCTACTTTTTCTCCAGTTACCGAGCAACAGGTCCAAATAATTGTCTTCTACATCCAGTATTGTATTCCTTTCAATTATTCTCCATTTACATATGATTCTTTGCATCGTAAAACGAAAAGGTTCATTCGGTGCGGTTATCCAATTTCTGGGATGTAATTTTCCGCGTATAGAACACATATTCGTCCATAAAAAAACAAACAAATGATTTAATAATATAAATATAATTACTTGCTCTTTTTACAAAAGACTACAAGCTCGTCAAATTCTTTATAAATCGAATATCTGTTTTGAAACTTCTTCAATCAAAAGAAAAACTGATGTGTCATGAAACTCGCAATGTTACTCGTAGAAAATCAAGGAAATAGATTTCGCAAGAAAGGCTGTTCAAATTAAAAGAATTTAAGTTTAGAACAACACTGGAGAAAGTGATTCTCTGTGTTGAATTTTAATTTGCACAAGTAGCTGGTTCCCAGCTAAATTCTATATGTATACGTCATTAGAAATTAATTTCTTCCACGACATTATTGTATACGACATAGTAGAAATTTTACATTTTGGTACAGCGGGGAAAAAGGCTCGAGGAATATAAAAACAGAGCGAGATGCTAATGTTTTTAAACCACTATATGAAGATAGTGAGAAAAAAAACCAAGGACGTGAAAGGTTTTGAAAGAATTGAAATGTTGATGAACGCTTAAATTTAATTAGTAAATTTGTGATCAAAGAAAAAAACCTGTAAAAAACAGTTGTCAATTGTCTGCACGTATACCGGGAGAATTCCAAGAAACGTCGGATAGATAATTTAATGTATGGTGAATCCTCTTGCATTTAGGCAATTCAGAATACAATATTCTACTAATCGACATTTGTTTTTTTCTCACGATTGGCCGATTGGTCAATGTATCCAATCATTTACCACGAAATAAATGTCGATCGGTGGAATGTACCTTGACTTGCATAAATATAGGTGGATTTAGCCGATGCCGAATTTCCCATCAGACGTTTCCACCAGTACGTAAATCATAATATTGCCAAGGGGAATTTTTTATTGTACGTACTATACATTCCTAAACTATTTTCATTCTTTACGCTAACCGAAAAATGATAACTTTTTTAGCTGTAACCAAAAAATTCAGTACGTATTATCATCCTTTTCGATTATGGTCACTTCTGGTTTATATTCGCAATTACAATCACACCGAATAGATAGATTAGCACATTTTCTTGCAAATCGAACAACGCGTGAACCTTTATGGTAACGATATTCTGCAGTTCATCAGAATTTTCTAGTGACTGTAGCGAATGGAATTTTTCTCAGTGGTTGGTGAAATTTAATTATTCCTAATTATAATGAAAGCCAATTACCGATTGATTACGATACTTGTTCAACCAACAACACCTCTTTTCTTCTCCAAATTAAATGTATACAAGTAGAACTCCTATACGTGCGTATAATTTAATTTCACTAATTTGGTTATCCCGGGGTAAGTATAAAGCCGTCAAGCATTAGGCGCTCGTACAACCTTCCAGCCTCCCAAGTTCTGAGCAATAACGAGGCTCTCAACTCCATCGAGAGTATCATTGGACGATGGAAGCTCCGGAGTCCGACCACCCTTCTCGTAATACGAATTAGAGACCGCCTGGTTAAGTTTTGTACACCGGCAGAGCATGCGAGTCATACACGCTACACATATTACCGCTTTTGATACGTTTGCTTAAATATTATGCGAGCAGCCGCGTTTACGGATGTGTCTTCGTCTATTGCATGTTTGCCAGTTAGCGTTCACGTGAAAGATATTTATTCCTCCAACGTGAACGCAGTCGACCTGCACGAGGTATAAGGTGGCTGCGTGTTTCCAGCGTGAGCGAAATTTCAACTCGGCACCCTTTAACTTTCCTAACTTATTGAGCATCTGATGTCATTGCAATTATTTGCTTGAATGTGTTCACGGGAATTCGTGATATTCAAATGAAAATTCACTCCCATGGCAGCTCCTTCGAAATGCTTGCGCAATTTGCGAACGCCTCAAAATATATACGAACGCACATGAATTATGTAATTAGTTTTCAGAGCCCCTTCAATTTTGAATATAGATTTCATTCGCGAGCTAGAAAAATGTAATACAGGATTTCCTGCGATTACGGATCAATTATTATGCAGGGGATGTAAGGGTGGTTAAAATTTTATAAATTCCTACGTAAAATATAGAATTCCCAATAAAACGTAGAAGTACATACAAACTAGAAAAAAGTGAGCACGCGTTCTAATAATTTTTCGAGTAAAATTGTCGGAGGTAAATTTACAAGAGTACCAAAACCGTTAAACTTGGCTTTTTACGGGGTAGAAAGTTTCATCTCGTGATTGGCGCGGTTTCAAAGCACATGAGAGATAACAAGGTCGAGGAGAAAGAAATGTCGTAAAACAGTGAAAGTGGTTTTACTTTTATATTTCCCCCCACGTGAAGTCGTTCGAAACATTGTAAAATTCAAGCTGGAATTTCTCGTGGGATGAATTTGATTGTGGTTTGTACAAGTAAATTTGACTGTTTTACACAAATCTTCCGTCGGTAAAATATACGACGCGTTGGCACATATTCACCATCTAGCGTTTTGAATGGTCCGTTATATTCAACTGCCCAGGTAGTACAGAATTTTCAATTCATATTCTCTTGTTCGTTAGACGCTGCCCACTGACAAGTTTCGATATATCCCCGGGTAACAACTTCAAGTGGCAACTGTATGGCCACCGCATGGCCAAACCCAACTAGCAACATAGCCGTTATATGGCCAGATGACGGTTTTATCCTGGCTTTTAGATAGTGGCCACCTTGCCAGATTCATGGCTTATTTATTGTTTTCAGGTAGCTGTTAGGCAAATTAGAATTATATATTAATTATTTGGATGCTAGCAATTTTTGCCACTTGACCGCCACCACAAACCCATGTCAAAACCATCTATCTTGACGAATTCGCCATCACCTAGAAACCACAAATCTCGGTTGTCGTTGTCGCATAGATGCCAGCATAAAACAGTTAACTTTCCATGTAGCGGGTACCTGTAATTCGATGAGTTTTACCATATTGTTGTTGTATGGCTGTCATGAAGTTGAGCCATGTTGCCCCCGGATGAAAACTATATTATTTCAGGATACGGTATTGCTATATTACTCGCAACGCGTTGCCATAAAGCAATGATACGTAATATAGATTTTTCATAACGCGGTGTGCATAATTCGATTTTGCGTACTAGGCTACGTACGCAAAATGTTAAATTTCCTAACGCATTTTGTAAGCGTGCGCAAAATGCGTTTTGAGTGTGCAAAATGCTGTTTGCTTGTATAAAATACCATTCGCGAACGCAAAATACTATGCAAGTGTGAAAAATAAAAAGATTGATTTCAGTGTCAATAATTGTAATGTGACAATAAACATATCGAATGAATTAGAAAGCTGTGTATCATTCTTATATAGTACTAATAATTTCATGATGATAGAAATAATTATTCAGTTTGTAAGACCATTTTCTGTAGTAGATAAAAGTAGATGGACATTTTTTGACACTTGCTGCCCACTTCGTGGGAGATTCTATTGTTGGCATTTTGCTGCAATTTGTGGATCTTTTCTATATTTCGCGTTAGAATATACCTCATTCGAGTGATTTTGTATTACTGCAGTTTCTTGCCGTTGGAAGAGTATTTTGTTGCGTTTTTTGACCGAGATTATTTGGCCATGTCACGATTGAAAGGTGATACTTCCAGGCCTCATTTTTGAGATTATTTCGATGGTAACCTGAGACGAGAGTTCCCTGCGTGTGTGTCGTGTCAATCCCTGCCTGATCTCTACCCTGTGCGTGTCGGATCAAAATGTTCTTATTCGATATTACAGGAGGGTCGTTTCACCAGGATAACAAAATATTTTATGACCTCTGTAGGGAAAAACAATGCACAGCTAATGGCGCCACAGCTATTGTAATTTTGACTGTAACGAATCGACTATTTTGAACAAGTGAAATTATTGACGATCTTCTCGGAGTTGGGGGCAACTTGTATATTACCAGAAGAGTTGCGCGCGATAAAGCTTATTCTAATACAATTAATCAAGACTGCTTGGCTGCATCTAAGTTGCAATCCAAGATTGTTGCGATTAATTCGATGAGCTATGAGTTGGAATTTGGAAGTATGATATTTCGTCATCGATTCGACTTTAATATCGAAATTGGGGTATCTAATTTTCAAAACGTTGGGATAAACTCGGTTACGAATTTTAGTTGGGGTATATTAAGGATTAACATGATCATGAATTTCTGATGTTTGATTCTCAATATAGAGACAATTTTGTGAAACCATGCTGTGATGGAGAAGTTTGTTTTGCATTCGTTTAATCTACATGATCATTGTACTTGTTATAAAAAACACAGTATTTCTGCAAGTAATCAAAATTTCGGTGATCAGTACGATTAACCGCCAATTGATGTCACTATAAATAAAGACAAAAATCGTAATATTTAATCAATCAACGGAATCAGGTCGAATAATCCTGTATGATCGCTCAAGCGAACCCTAAATAAATAAGTTCATCAGAATGTACTACCTCGAGGTAAATTTAAATAGAAGAAATAAGCAATATAAATAGAAAAGTAAGGAAACGGTAAAGAATAAATGCCATTTGCTGAAACAGGGAAAAAAATCTCAACTACAGTACAACCTCTCAATGGTGCCGCTTCCCCTACTCCGTGCTCGGGCGCTTTCCTCACTACCATATTACACTCCGGCGTTTTCCGCAATCTCTCTCAACAGTGCCGCTGGTGAAATACATACATAATCACTCCAGTGATTCATTAGTATGTACGCGAATGGAACACAAAAGCACGAAAGTTGCACTTTTTGGCGCAGTACTTTTGAGAGGGTCCAGAACTAATTCTCAATCAGAAATTGATATGTAAACGATCCAATCACCAATCAAGAACGAGCGTTTGTAGTCAAAGTGGGGGAACTGAGATTCTGAAAAATGTATTCCCCTCACAGCCCGCGAGTGGCTTTATTGAGAGATTGCACTGTATCGGCTAAAAGTGAAAACAAGGTCTGTAGTTATAGGAAAGAATTAGAGAGGTATCAGGTCCTCAGAAAACATGATAAATATTAAATCGGATAGTGTTAAGCATGTCCCACATATAAATTTAGAAAAATTGAGTACATCATATGATAAACCTATAAAAAATTTGAATATAAACTCCGAAATACTGTGCTCATGGGAAAGTATATTTAATAATTTTACCAAATCCTTGTCGTGAGTTGAAAGGATTATTTAGTAATGAACATCCCAAGTCCCACGATTTTTTCAAACGTATTAGATATTACAATAAATCCTTATCTCTTGCGCTTTTTATACTGTTTTAGTAAACGTGCGAGGACAACGACCTGGCCCATATTGTTTTAAAGTACATAGGCAGATATAATATTAAATAAATACATAATTATATCCAGTTGACAATGAAAACCCAAATTAAGGCCAACTTACAACGAGCCTTAGATCATCGCTGGCAGAATAATTCAGAAATTGATATGTAAACGATCCAATCACTTGACAAAGTAATCCATAGTGACGACATACTTGCCAGATGATATCAATTGTTTGGAGAAGAGGTACGGAATAATCAACACATCACTTCAACAATTGAAAGTACACCCGAACTCCATTTATCTGTCACATTGTGAACCAGGGCCGAATCTCCGTCGTTTCAACTCTCCAAGATGTAATGTAATAAAGTAGCAGTTATTCTTTCTACTTCAGCAAATGAAGAAGGTCCAAAACTGTATGTCGCTATTGGGAATAAGAATACTAAAATGTTACGAAACGTAAGTTCGATAGATCCAAACATGGAGCCATAGATTCATCCATAATTTCATCCATACGGAACGAGAGGTTGGCATTCTAATTTCCTCTGTGCTGATTCAAAGGTAACTGATAAACGACTGCTAAATGCTTAAGCAGGTTTGTATACATGAATTACAGATTAGCTGTTCGTGAAAATGAATGTAACATATTTGTATTGGGGCCCTGATAATTTCAACAGTGGATTATAGAGATAGATAATTATGTAAACGTTGAACAAGATCGATTAGGATTCTGTTTTAATAATCAACAAGCGTTAGGTTTAGAGGCAGGCTAGGAGACTATTAAGAAAGTGTTGCACGCGATAAATAATGAAGAAGTCAGTATTTATAAAGTGGCAGACAATTTTCATGATAAATAATAATTAATGATCGGAAGATTCTTTAGTGAAATTAAAATAAAGTTGAATAATTCCATTGAGTTTTTCTTTTCGTTTTTTTCGCTCCTTGCACCCCAGTCTGTATCTACTCTTTTATCTTTTCTTTTCAGCGTTCGGCCAGAATATTGCATTTTTTGGTTTCTCACATTTTTCTGTCATTGTTGTTTTTGTTGTCGTCGTTATCCCTTGTTGTCTAGAATTTTGCACACTTGTTGTCGGAAAAATAGTATACCTAACTCGTGCGGGAATCGCTTGTTTCGGGCACTTGTTGCGTAATGTACTATAACTACGAGTATATTCTACTGCTACGAGTACGAAACATTTGATGATACACACTTGTTTTTGAGAGCAATTTGCAGAAAATCAGCTTCTCAATGGCTGTATGGTCTGGATCGAAAGCTAGGAAAAAAGAAAGAACCAGTTGAAAAATCTGTATCAACGTTAGATTTGCTAATGACAGTTGATAACCATGTTGATAGCCATAAAGATGATTGTAACAATACCCCTACCTTGTATGAGATATGAGTCCAAGCTAATTCGAACGACGCAAGCAAAGGGATTGTAACGATCTAGGTGTTACAGAATAAATTGAACAGGTTCGTGCGCTGATGAAGCAATTAACAGGCAGTGAAATGAAAAGATGCAAAAAATGCTTTTATTGGAAAATGCCTATTATCACTTTATAGTCTGAAACAAGATATTTTTTTCACAATAATACTGATTCACGTAGCACCCTTATTCGTTTTGTGACATATGAAAGCTTTATACATTTTTTATCTACGACGAGTACCAGATCAGAAAGCAGGGCAAAACGGGTGATTTCACCCTTTGTAAAAATAATAACAATTTGAGAAAAGGTTTTATGATTCGAACGTGGTTTTTACTAGATTTTGATGTTGTCGGGCTTATTGTGCTCGGTGACCAGGTCAGCACAGATTCCCCTGATATATTCCAGAATTTGATATATCGCGCTTACACAAATTTATTTTTATCTACTCTAGAAATGGAATAATTTGAGTAATTTTTTTGTTCAATTTCTGGAGATCTCTACATTGAACAACATCATTGTCAAGACTTTCGAATTGGACTTAAGATACTGGAATTCAGACATTTTGGATGTTCCAGTCTTAAAGCATATTCTTGAATTCTTTGTATTTCAGCTCGTGTTACATGATTTTGTTTGGATTCATACTACATAGAAGGGACGTTATTTCATTTGTGTTCACTGCTATTGCTGCAAATAACATTGCTAGAGATATTCCAAACGGTTTCTACTCTATTGCGAAATTCTGATTCATATTGTAACGTCGATTCATCCTTATTGTGCAATTATTGGTTGAAAGTATAACGTATAGAAATTTAGATATAAGAAAAAATCGTCAAAAAGGTGTACGGAGAAACTCGCATCGCGGTTCCGGAGCAAGCTCATGCCCCTGTGTTAGGTACAGCTAATACGTAAACATTATAGGAGTGGAATTTCAAAGTGGATATTTCTCCTTCGGCCACATCAGCTTCACTTCGAGTTAAACGATTTGGTGAGATTTTGTTCCCCTCCTGGCGTCATTACCCAATCATATTCCGGCGCGTTCTAAAAACCCGAGCTCCACAGCACATACACGGGGATGGTGTCACGGTGGCGATAAGCCAGCGCCGCTCTGTGCCGCGCGGCATCGCTTCGTTCTCTTCCTCTTCCTCTCCTCTTCCTCTTCCTCTTCCTCTTCCTCTTCCTCTTCCTCTTCCTCTTCCTCTTCCTCTCCCTCTTCCTCTCCCTCTTCTTCTTCTTTCAACAAAGGGTGGGTGAATTCGAGCAACGCGAAGCGGTGATGTACAGGCGGATGAAAAAATCGGTGACATCAATATTTCACAAGACAGTCGGCACCGCTACGAAGCGACCCGTCTCCGCGTCACTTCGTCACTGGCCGAGCGCAGTCTGCGCCTGCGCATCTCGCCTGCGCATCTCGCCTGCAATCGTTTCCCTCGAGATGCGGGACACCGTTACGCCGGGTAAATAACGGCGGGAAGTTTCGGCGGCGGCTGTACCGCAGCGTCGCTACCCACCGCCGTATCTACCGGTGTGTGCGGATGGGATCGTGGAAGGGATTTAGCAAAGTCCGGCCATAAAGAGTAAATTACGATGCTAGTCTCGCTTCACAGTTTTCCCTCCTCTCGCGCGCCGTACGTACGTCGACACCATTCGCTATACGGATCTGAGCCTGGAAGCTCCGACACACGCTGCGACGCCACCGTCGCGTTTCTCCGCGAGGCGGGTGGCCTAACCTCTGCAGTGCGAATTGCCCTGACATAAACCGAGTGTACGTGTACTTGCATTCACACTGCCGCAGGCGGCGGAGGCGCGGTTGGGTATTTAACTAAAAACTAAACTACCACACAAAGGCGCAGCCTGTGACCGCGGCTCGGGAATTTGCATAGACCATTCTATTACTCGGCCTCAAATCACGCTCCTAGACTCCCGAGTCCAGACATCGTGTGATACATGTTCCTGTACCATGCAGGAGTTGTTCTTTTCGAAACTGCGCGGTATTAAACTTCGTCGAGGTTGAGCTTGTACAAGCACGCCGTGCAGAAAGTTTCCTGTTTCTGTTCTTTTTCCCATGCTGGAGCGAAAAAAAGTTATATAGGTTTTGGTATTATACAAGCGAAAAACGTAGGATACATTTTCATCGTCCATAGTTTGCTCGAGAAAGCCTTAGGGATAGGAGTCAAATTCATTGTGCTTGCAGATATATATCGCTGATACCGATGAACGGTTACCATCGTTAACTTCTCAGCAGTCAGGCGGAATTGAGACTTTCCTTCCCCTTTTGTGTTGTTAAAAAAATGTCATAGATTTATCCTATAATTCAGCGAGCTCGAAAACATGTTTTTCTTTAAAAGCTCACATATGGATCATGACTCAAGAGTGACACAACGTATTTCTGCTCATATGTGTGTCACTGACAGTCAAGGGGTTAATGAGTAGCGGAGTAATAAGAAATTAAAAAGGCGGTCAACGAATTTATTATTTTATAGGGGATCGAGTAATTTTATGAATTTTAGTTTAATTATTTTTCACTGCCTACTGGGTCTTCATTTTATTCTTGTCAGTTTCTTGTCAATATCTGTCAGGCAAAAGCTTGTTTGTCGAAGTAAAAATTTCTTTGTGGTTAAAGACGTGACGATTAATTTACAGGTTCCTTCTCTACATTATACTTACTGACTGAATCGACAGATTCTGCGATTAGTTTAATGTGACAATATTAATCTAACGATAAAAAAGCCGAGAATTGAGCAAAAGAATTACCTGCGATTATTGGGATATTCGTTTTTCGGTTTTTGAAAATTATGACAATAGAAAAAGAAATGACAAAGCAGTTTTATTGCAAATTCTTAATGCAAAGTTTGTTAAATCAACCGATCAAATCTTCTTTGTGCAATTCTTATGAATCTGGTTCAACTTGTAGACAACGTATTTTTGATCATTGTTTTGTTAAGATAATAATCCATCGAAAGATGATCTTGAGAGAACTTCCCGAATCTGAGTCTTCCAGAATCTTTTCTCATCGAGACTCTTTCAGAGTTCATTTGCTTGAATTTACATTTCATCAATAAAAATAAACTGTTGGTAAAACTTTACAAATTCATCGAGCTTACAACCTACTGGATTTGGTGAAAGACAAATCGATCTTTGTGCCTTTTCAGCTCGATCCGTTAAATGGATTGACAAAAACTCGTTTCATCTGTTCTCCATATGAAGTTTCTTTAACGTAGAATTGTTTTCATCCGATTGATTTTCTAAAATTCTAATCCAGATGTTAAACATACTTAAATTCAGTTCTACGTTTGTTGAAAAGTCTGTTGGTTTCTCTTATTACTACATAGAATATCCAGATTCTTGTATAAATACGGAAGGTCACGAGGGGGAATTTGAAATCGAACAAAGTATTTGAAGCTGCTTCGAGTTACCAAACTCACACGAAGAGGTGTGAATTTCATTGCAATTGTGTGAAGTTTGCAATGTCACTTGAAGTTCGTACTGTAAAGGTACTTGAAGTCTTTTGAGGTCTCCAAAGCAATTCTCAAGTTACATAAATATACTTGAAACAATCTTCCATCTCTGTAGTGACTTTAAGGGGTAACATGGGTTTTTAAGAGAAAAGAAACATATTTTTCGTAATTTTTTAGAAGTATTATTTTATTAAAACTTTTACACATTTTATGAGATATTCATTCCCAAATTTTGAAAATTCAGCCGCTGAGAGCTGGCCTTTGGAGAAACACGTATCCTTGCGGTGGTCAGGATAACTCATGATAGCTTTGTTTGAAACCAAAAAACTGAATATTTTTTTTAGTAGATGGCTATAGCTGGTGATTAAACAAACGATTTTTTTTCTTCGATCACGACTTATTTTTCAAGGCAATGCATGGTGTAGATCTAACCGAAAATTTTACTTTTTTACAACTCTGTTAAAAATTCAAATTTCATTTTTTCTTAAAACTTTCGCGAGCTATAGTCACCTGCTAACAGAAAATATTTGGTGTTTCATTTTAAATGAAACTGTCGAGAGTTATCCTGACCACCGTCAGGATACGTGTTTCTCCGAAAACGAATTCGCAACGGCTGTATTTTCAAAATTTTTTTACAAGTACTTCTTAAGATATTGTTGTTTTGTATACTTCACATTTGAATAAAATAATACTTTTATTAAATAAGAAAAAATAAAATAAAAAATTAAAGAAAATATATAGTTTTTCAGCCGGTTAAAACTCATGTAACCCCTTAAATAATGTGGAGTATTCAAAACGTATTCGAAATTTAATGTCGTTTATTTGAATCCACGTCTCAAAATGTAAAATTACCTAAGAAACACCTCAAAGTGACTATAAAAATCTTGTCATAACCAAGATTTATTTTACAAAGAGCCGATAGAATAGCTTGAATAAATAAAGTAATGTCGGACGATCTCGGAATTCTTGCAGAGAATTGCTCTGACGCGTTTATTTCACGAATTTGCGGGGCGCTAGTCGTTGTCTACATAGCATTCCTGCACCATCATCGGGTCGCTCTTAGCCGCGTCGGATATTCCAAGGAGGTATTCGAGTCTTAATTCGAGCGCAAAAAATTAATTGGATCATTTCAGATTCCCTCCTTTATCCCTGGGCTCGCCGGAGGAAGTCTGGAACAACAAACGTCTGCAGCATATTCCAAGTCAGCCGAGCGACGGTGAAACCCTCCAACCATCCTCTTGGCTATGATAATGCGATAGCTTGAACGTAGCTCCTGCTCCTACAGCTCGCCCCACCCTCTGAGGGGATCCACCCTTAGCCGAGAACCACCTCAAACGTGGAATCCTACTCCGACGGCATATTTTGTCCCTTACATAATAAACTTCAGTGTATATAAAAAGATCGTTACAGTCTCAGGAAACTGAGCATTCAAAATACGCAGGCATCTTCAGATTGTGTTGCATCGAAAATCTGGAGCAGCAAAAATGTGAGGTCTTTTTTTATCTAAGTCTACTCCACACCCTTGAAATGCTATCGGATATTGATAGTTTGCGTCGGAGCTCAATCAGACAGAGTTCGCCAGCCTGTCTTACAGATGTTCAACTTTGAGCATGCACACTTTGGTGTTCAGTTTCCTGAGACCCGCATAGCATACCTTGCTGCATGGAGGACTGATGTGTAAATCTTCAGTTGTATACTGAGAGAAACCACTTAGTAGGTTGAGCATCCGACTGCTAATGCGCGAGCCTTGACATCATTTTGTGCAGGCTGCAACCTCAAGCTTCATCTATCAAATGTGGTTAATGGTTATGTAGGTAATGCGATATTTTTTTATTTACGCTGATTCCGAACAGTAGAGAAAGGCTCAAAAAACTTTCATTGTTAACTGACTGATGACTGGTAAGGGAGAAGATCGTCAGATCACATTCAGAATTATTCACCCGGAAACTGCACTCCAGTTATTTTTGGCATCTTAAACGTTGAAATAAGTTAGGACACATCCGAAACCGAAACACAAAATCCACTGATGAAAACACAAAAGGTGACTGTATCACCCCAAAAGCTAGAATCCGTTAGGCTTACTTATACGTAAAAACAAACTTTGTGGAACCGAACAACGTGGGATTATTTTTTGATAGAAATGATTTCTGTCTAAACGATGCCCTCTGGTTGGTAACCATCATGACGATAGTGTAATTTCAATTCGTTAGGTTACGCGGTAGCGTTACATCCTAGGCCCCGTTTCCAGTAATTTGGCTTCCTTGCCTCGAAGAAAAAAATAATACCCCCAACCTACGATTTCGTTCACTAATATGGATAAAGTATTTCGCGCATGGGCAGCCTGCATTTCGTCGGCTAAATTTCCGTACATTGTACTATTCATGGAGATTCCTTTGTCGAATACAGGGCCGTTTTTTATTTAACCTTGTTCAGTGAAACTTCGGTCTAATAATTCCGTAACAGCGTTATTCTATCAATGTAGAATTCTTCCAAGACCAAAAAATCTAAATGGATGCCTCGTACTACTTGATGTGACATGGACTAAGAAACTGAATTAATATCCCTTTCTTGGTGGATACAGATGGCACGCTCAAGACGATCTAGTGGTAACAGGATTGCAGGCTTACCATTGGGATTGACGTAGAAATACAGGAGGCACGATATTGTTTCTAGAATGGAGGTATACGGTCGATGTAGAAATGTGCCCTCAACAGAGGAATGTAAATGCAAACTCGTATCGAAAAGCTTTGTTCCATTACTTTCTAGTGACATGCCGCACGTTTCGATCGCTAACATCAGCAATTAATTGGTCACAGGTACATGCAATAATATATTTTCACAGTACTTATTGGTAAATATACAAAGTGGAAGGCAGGATAATTTACTTTGGTGTAGTAGATCAATTGTCTGCAAGTGAGTCTAAAAAAATATACAAATTCTAAGAATTGTCTAATAAATGAAACCAAGAATAGCTTCTTAACTAGTATAGCTTATGAGATATTTTAGCTAGAGTGTTTGAAAAATTCAAACCTGATGAGGCACCTTTCACAATTTTGTTACCCAGTTCGGGTTTCACGAGGCTTCGTTTGAGGTTGAATACTAACATTTCGAATAGTACGGACGAAAAAAAAAAACTCTGGAAAAACCACCCTAGTATGTATACATGTGGTTCGAGTATGTAGTGCGCAACGTAAAAATAGAAATATGTGATAAAAGTATCATATAGAAAGTAATATTCTCATCAGTATTGTTGGTGACGATTTATTACAACGACTTGTTTGATTTATGCTGAACTAGGTGCCACTGTAGACGCAGCGTAGGTGTTATATGATGGATACATGTATTAGGGTGTGCCAAAAGTGGATGAAAGAAAAATTCCCCCATCTTCGCTGTCTTTCTTGTCTTCTTTTTTTGCCGTACAAAAGTGAATTTGCCGAAAAAGTGGAGTAAATCGGATAACACGTAGAGGGTGTCTCAAGCCGAAGTTAGAGAAATTTGAAAATAAAAAAGAAAGGTTATATCTTATCGTCGGATACACAGCGACTGATGATGGCAAAAAATAGTATACTTCTATTGCTAGCAGTTTCCGAGAGAACACATTATTCAGCCTATTATATAGACAAATAGTTTTACCCCTGTGTCGAAGAGTCTGCAACAGATGCCTTGCTCTGTCAGCTCACATTCTTCTCTCATGGATAATGTAACGAAAAATTTACTCAAACTCGTGGAATTTCAGTCTCCACTGCTTTCTGTGGAAAATGTCGCTTTTTACATTGTAAAAAAGAAAAAAAAACAAATACTTACTAATATGTATTACAATTTTTTTTTAATTACTCAGATTATCTGATCACAAATATTACGACGTAAAAGATTTTCAATCATCCCAACCGAATTGACCGATCAAATGAATGAACTCATTTCACAACCTGTAAGGTGGTGAAATCGGTAAACCACGAGAGCTCAAGCGAGAAGTTGCAAAGAGCTTCGAGAAATTCCTGGTGAAATTGGCCAAGTTTTAAGAGCCTGTGTTTTACATCTAGTAAAGGTACATTTTTTAATCCCTTTTACAAGGGCAGTTTCTAGTTAATTACGTTTATTACAGCATTTTACAAGTCTTTTGAAGTAAAACCGTGTTTCTATAATTGAGAATGTCTAAGTTTGACACCTCAGAAATTTAGATACGGTGAACAGCACAATGATTTTTATCTGATATTGAATAAGTCCTTTCTGAAAAATAGCATCATGTGCCAAAAGATTTACAATCAATATATACACAGTTCTGTCCGTCCGGTCTCTGCAGATGACAATTTCTTCAACTTTAACTGTGACGAACTGTAATATTTCAAACAATCACTGGATTTTTCCTGAAATTGCACTATCAAACTGAACTTTTTGATTTCTGCAAGTGCATACATTGATTATTTATGGGATATTTCATCTCAAACCTAGGTCTGACTCTTCATCACTTCGAATGTTTTGACTCTCGAAGGTACTTATTTGTTTTTTTTTTTGAAGTTTCGAACCGATATTAATTAGCTAGAATTTTGGAAAATCACCACGTTAATCGACACAATTAAAAAATCTGAAATAATCATGAAAACTCATGTTTTAAGTATCAAAATTTTCTAGCCTTAAGCCGGAAGGGGCCGGTGTTCCTTTCACATTTTTTTCGAGTCTTTCTTCAAAGAAACATTTCGAAAAATTCGAAGGGAGAGTCCGTTTACTATGGGTGGTATCTAAAAACATCCCACATGCAACACCAAATTTTTGAGAATTTTTTCCGATTCCTCCAAACTATCACTAATTAGGTTTTACGTCCGACCTACTGCGGCACGTCTCTCTCATCTTCGACCACATATTGCCTCTACTTGCTAACTCTTCCACGTTCCATACAGTAACGTTATGGTCTTCGTCCTGTCCTCCTATTCCCATCCAGCCTCACGCCACTCGTTATGGTCTTTACTCCGTTAATTCTGTTCCCCACTATTTGGGATTCTCGCACCTTTTCTTGCATTCAGATTCTTTGTCCCAAAACCACTTTTATTCCCACTTTCATCAAGTATATTTCTATTCCATCCTTCATCAAACACACGTCTAATCCATTTCTTATCAAGAATACTTTTAATCCATTTCCAACAAGCCAACTTCCATTTCAACCTTCAAATAACAAAGGATCAACTCCAACTCCAACATTGAAACAGTTCACTTCGTTCAACTACACATTTAAATACCTATTCTATTCATACATTTAATCATAAACCTTCTTTATATCAATTCTTACTCCTTCCTCCATATCCTCACTCGAGAGTAGCGACGAGATCCGATCCAAAAGTACTCGAAACAACATCCTGGATGGATGTAGAGACGTATTTACAGCTGCTCGTCAATACCTCTCCTCTAACCGGTAACATGGGCATCTGCGATTTCCAGTGAAAAATTTGAAAATTTTTTTAAAAATCCGATGTGACCTATACAAATATTCGACTAACAATCTATAGTGGACTGGCTCTTCTTTCTAGTGAAAAAAAAAAAATTTCAGAGAACAATGAATTTTCAATCAGAAGAGAGTGTCGGTCCACTATGGGCTGTTGCTTGAGTATATTTATATGTAACACTAGATTATCAAGATTTTTTTCAGATTTTCAAATTGTCGTAATCGGTATGTTCCTTTGTTATATCCTTCAGACCTCAGATTCCTTTCCCACAGTCTTATAGTGACTTAACATCCTATATTCTTTCCCTATCTTCACCTAGCTGCTTCGGTTCCGGCACCGAGTCAACACATTGATCTCTGAACTGCAACTAGCGAGTCTCCGATATTTTTTGAATTTGTCACTTGTATTGTAACTTTCGCACAAGTCACTTCTAATTATACCTCCCTATGCCAATCCAAACCTTTCTCCCAAGGTGATTCCATTACATTGATCACTATTATAAAAATTCAATTACTTGATCATTAATGATAACACAACTATACCATTTAAATCGTCGACCTCCGTTAACACTGATCCCTACCTTCACCTATCATTTCCTGCATTGGAAGTAGTGGCACGTAGGTGTATAAGGGGACCTTGCGGTCTAGCGGGTGAGAATTTGACTGCTTTTCAAAAAAATTTTTTTTACTGAAAGAAATGAACAATATTATTTAAATTTTATAGGTATGTTTTATTACTTATAAATTTTACAAAATTGGAAATTTAAAAAAAAATTTTTTTTTATTATGTTAAAAATGGCGCTGAAGTCGTCCCTTCGAAAAAAGTTGACCTTGCTGCTGTTAATCGATTTGGTTCTTCTACTTATCTGAAATCAAAAAATAAAAAATCACCCTTAATTATTATGAGTATATCTATCGCAGGAACTAAAATCAAAAAAAAAATTACAAAATGGCACATTGTTGAAATTAGAAGTCGGAAAACAGCCTGATTTTAACAATGTTTTGTTTATAAAAAAATTATCAATATTTGATGGAATATTTTCGTTTTAGTCCCTGCGATAGCTACCAGGGTACTTAATAACATATTTTAATTTGAGATGAATCGGTCGAGTAGTTTTTTTTAATTGATCAACATAAGACAGAAGAAAGTAGTTTCGAGATAAACGCGTTTAAAATTTCAAATAAGTATTTTCTCAAAAAAATTAGATTTAAACGTGTACTTACATTAATCTGCAATTCCAGCACCATACGATATCCCTTCGGTCTTCTCATACTCTTCTATTTCTTCAGTTGTAGCTTTTTTACGAGCTGTTCTGGCCTCTTTAGAGTCAGTCGTGCTCTGACGAACAGCTTTATAAATTCTTTGTGCATCACGGTCTTGGGCAAGTTGCTTAGCATATGGACCGATTTTAATACCCATTACGTCCATTATTTTTAATAAAAATTGAAAGCCTTCATTGAATGCGCAAGCAGCATCACATGTAGCGTTGTCGATGATTTTTTTTCCAGAAAATGAATGCTTCGGCGCAAGATGCCATACACAACCATTGAAGCTTTCATTGTTGTTTTGAGTGTTACTGCCAAGACATTTTTCTAATAAGTTATCCTCAGTTAACTCTCAAAACTGAAATATTTTCACTACAACTCAGGTAGAGAACTCAGGTAGCAGCTGCTTTTCTACGAACAATAGAACTATTCGCTGAGAGGACCGACCCTTTTACTTACTTTGGTGCCGACCTTCAATGGGCTGTAAAACTTGAAATACTGTGAATATCATTACCAAATTGTCACAGTACATTCTTAAGATACTATAATTTCGAAATAATGAAAAAAAAAATAGATTTTTTGAAAATTCTAGACCGCAAGGTCCCCATAATTGACATGTACGAACCATAAAATAGCCAAATAACACCTTGGCTGGGCGTAGAGTAGATTTTGGTAGCCTCTAATCGAAGTCTTCACGATTTACCCTGTGACACTTCAACCAAAATTACAAACAACTAATTCATTTGGAAAACTCTTGAAAAATACTAAAAATCTGGTGTTACACATGAAAATGTTTGTGCAACCGCTTATGGTGACTTGAGTTTTCCTTCGATTTTTAAAAAATGTGTCTTTCGAATAAAACTCGAATAAGTATGACGACGTTACATCCCAGCTGATAATTACGACTTTGAGCGTTACAAGAATCACATAAAAATTCGCTAGCTAAACCAGGAAGGACAAGGGTTGTACCCAGATCAATTTGACATACAATGCCCCTTATGTAGATAATGTGATTATTATCGGCGGAACTGCAAATTGTAGCATGTGCAAAAATGTCAATGCTGTTCGTTCAGTGTCCGAAGATTGTCAAGTTTTCTCCGAAGCCACACGAATAGAGTTCCACTCGGAAATACAGAATGAATCAATTCGAAGTAAAAGAAATCAAACAGCTTAGCCAGTTCGATTTCGTTAGATTGGTCAGCTAGTACTGGTTTCAGTAATTGGAACGTTCAAGCGGCACGTAGTTTCAGTTTCGAACGAGCTCCACACCGCTTATTGTTTTGCTAAAAGTCGACCAGCGGCAAGTTCCGCTGAGAAACTTTGGTCCGGACAAGACAACAAAACTCATAACGGATTTCCGGAAATGAATGGTCGTACTTGGTGACTGCTTTGGTGGTCCCACATTGTTTTCCAATACAGACCAACAGCGATTCGCCAACACTTGTGTGCGCCGCGTGAGTGCCAAAATAATTCCCCTTCGCCGATGAGAAATGGCCGACGCGTTGTGTTCCGAATTTAATACCAGAAGCAAAACTTTCCTATTGTTCTCAATTTAATGATTTTTTTTCATTTGTAGAAAAATCGATCCGGCTCATAAATACTAAATCGATTCGGCAAACCGTTTAACACGTCTTATGAATTTTTTCAACCATCCTTCGATGGTCAAAACGAAGAATTCAACAATAAAGCAGTGCAGCACCTCTCTGAAATAAAATTACAGAAGTATTTCAGAAAGTCTTAGCAACCACTATAACTGCATGAAACTTTCGCTTATCCCTCAAATAATAGTTAATTTTACCATTGAGTTAGTGTTTCAGTTTAATAAAACTCGTGGATTCATAAGATACGAAATTTCAACAGTGAGGATTTTCACGTGAAATTGACCGCGAAATCGAGCCAACCCGTTATTTTAAAAAATTTCTTACAGCGAACTTGGGAAAAGTGAATAAGGGCGTTAACATTATGAGTCGTGATTTTTCGATGTACCTAGTAGTAGGATTAATTTTACATTGTCATTTATTCAGCCACTTCTGTATTGTTCTTAGTGACCTAAAACAAAATACATTATTCACGTCGCTCAAAATTTATTCACATGCATACAAGAGATAGAAATACTCACAAAAAAAAAGATCATGACAAAGTATTGCAGTGATTGAAATATACGTACGTTCGTACACACTCTTGAAAACGAGAGAAAAACAGAGCTGAATTCTGTATTTGTAAATATTTATAACTATAAAATAAAGTGACTGGAGGTGACTGCAATATTTTATTGTTAACAATAACTATGGTATTATAATACGGGTTGCAATAATATTGCAGTAAAAATCTTCTCTTAACGGACACCTCTTCATAACGGACAAGTTAGATAGCCTTGGCAGAAAAGTATAATGGAAAAGATGCTTCCTAATAACGGACACTTCTCTGTAGCGAACCAGATTTCCGGTCCCGAAGGTGTCCGTTGTTAGAAAGTTTCACTGTATTGACAGAAGCTACTATACGCGTAAAGTCGAGGTAACTATGTATCTAACTAAACAAACTAACTAACTAAACGTAAGGTCCGTTGAACTATTGTCGAGCAAACCGCTCAGCTGTCTCACCGCGACTGACTTCTGATTTAGGCTGCATTATTGATTTGTTTAATTAAAAGTTTGTTAAACACTCAAGGTATCAAGGTATTTGTTTCCTGTCACGATCATTAATCATCTAAATCGATATTGGATAGGTTTAACGGATGACGACAAGCGAAACCATGGTAATTCATGGATGGCACTGAGCAATCCGTGCAATCACCCTGTTCTGTAGTTTGGCTGATCATAATCAAATCAATTAGGAGTGTCAGCTTTCGTTTCTATACCGAAGTATGAGAAGGAAGGCGGCTCTGCTTTTTTCGAGTCTGTGACATAGGAAGGAGCACTGGTGCAAGCCCGTGTCTTCGAAAAAGCAGTTCTGGTAACCCTCGAGTCTGCGAAACGCTCAAATATATCAGGATCTTTTCGAATCGGCTAGACTGGTCCACCTATTAGCCCATTAGAGGAAGTCCTTTTAATCAATAAAATTCTTTACCATATTTGAGCAATAACACAGACAGTCACATTAACGGGGTTTTCTCACAAACGGTAAGCTTCGAGAAAATCGCACATATTACAATACATATACATTTATAATTGTTGGACACGGTAGATAGAACCGTGAATCTTCCTCGCCCAGCAAATGTTCCCGTACGTAATTAGTTCAGAATACGAAAAAAGGTTCACGTTCTTACTCGCTATTTTCTGACATGTAAAAATTATAAAGAAAACTAAACAATTGGGGCAGCCTGCACACTTGACGACTAAATGTTTTATTACCCGAGCCGAGAATTTTGGGCCCCCGGATATCACGGGACTCTCGCGGGTTCCTGAATTCCCGAACAGGATGCTGGGCATTAGTATTTACCCGATTTGGTTCGACACGAATCACAACCGACAATAATAGTCATAATCTTATCTCTAAGTAGCTGGCTGAGGACGACCCAATCACCGTAGTCCAAATTCTTGGGCGTTCTAGCAGAGAATTATTATCAGTTAGTCGAGGGTCAATTTTCAAACTCCTATAAGCAGTTCTCAAAATAAAACTCGACTAGAGCCAACGTGATTACATATCGAAATTTACAACCAATAATCAAGTTCACTATCTCAATCGTATTTATGCATTAACTGAAAACTTCACGGTCAACTTTTTTATTAAAATTTCAAATCATTATCTATACTTTTCATTTCGTATATCGACAGCAGCTGCCTGGTTATAATATAAGACTTATAACCTCGTGAGATTCTAAAATTACGATATGATGGTTCAAAAAACGAATATACGTAGGGGGGACCGGGGTGCGACAGACCACCTCAAAAAATTGAACAAAAATAATTTTTTATTGTAATTTTTGGAGGGGGTTCGTAGTGCCCGAAAAATGTTTTCAGTTTATTTTTAATTATTTCGAAATAATCATGAATTTGTTCGAGATAGATCAAAACGCCCCCCCCCCCCTCCCCTACTAAAACTATGCTGGCGCAATTAAACAAGAATAATTAATTTGACTATGTACAAATAGTTTCGAGTATAACGATATGTACGAAAATCTTGATTTTTTTTTTAAGTTATTTTACTTACTCACTTATCCGCATCGTCACCGTAATTGTTGAAACATTGTCAGGTTAACTAACCGTAGTAGCGTCGCGCATAGCGTGCGAGACCACGGAATCGACGTCCCCTTAGAAAACTAACACTATAATTTTCGGGATGAACACTGATTTCGGGTGTTAACTTAGCGTCGACTAAAGTTTGGTGCAAGCTCTAGAAGCACGGTGTTAACGCTGAAAATTTTGGTCTCGATACTAAAGTTTCAGTGTTGACAAAAAAATTGATGGTGTCAACACCGCTCTCTGCGTTTAACCATTAAAGTTTTGGTGTCGACATCAATGTTTCAGTGTCAACACACAAGCAATAATGTCGACGCCGATTCTCACGCCTCGGAACCCCAAAAATCTTGGTCAGACATAAATGGCAAGTGTCGATGGACCTTTAAATCATTGGCGTTTATGATATATAAGCGTCCCTCAGAATTGAGTTGTCAACGCTAAATGTTCGATCAACAAAATAGCTGTGCCGAGCAAAAAATGATCATTCTAAATTCTATACAATCGTTGCTGTTATTTAAGTTCCGATAATGTACATTTTCTAACGTTTATAGTAATTATCGATCTTTAAAGACGTTTAAATAAATTCTGCCCTACTACATTCCAGAAATACACTTTATATAACGCGAGTATATTTTCGCGTTTTTCTGTACACAAAGTAGGGGAGACTGAGGGGAGTTGAAATAATTTTGACATTTTGCTTCGTGCACAAAATTCTATACGCACATATAAATTCTATATAAAGTGTTCACTTCTTACACTTTCAGATGACACAATGAAAGTGTAAGTATTAAATTCTGTGACGAAAAATCTACTTAAACGCAAGACGTCATTTTATTTTAACTCCCATCATACCGACGTGAGTTGAAACAGTTGATGTTTGGGTAAAATTTTGTAAGTTTGCAAAGCAGAACAGACGATATGATTTAAAGGTTTTTTTTTTTTTATTAAAATAAAACATTCAAAGACGGAACTCAACATTTTTAACAACATTTTGTGCTGAACTGAGCAAATCTTAAAGTTATTATAAATCTTAAACAAATAATGATCTCTTTTTATTCAATTCTAACCATAAACTCTTAAAAAATGAAGCAGTATGATATGAGATCATAATTAACAAATATAACATTAATTAAAGCATCAGCTGAGAAACAAAAATCACTTTCTTGGAAATCTAGATTGTACAAGAAAGGTATCCCAGGTCGATCTTTCCGATGTGATTTCTTTTCTAATATGTTATAGTAGATTGAAAACTTAGCGATAAGTATTTTTTAGGACATTCATCCTCGGCTTGTACACGTGATCATCTACGATACATATTGCAAACTTACGCATGGCGCGAAAGGACCGAGTTACACAATATACTATTATTATTAATGATATGAGAACTGACGGCGATTTGAACACTTGCGTAATAGAAAAAAGTACCAAGAACTGCATGAAATTTCAAGTGAATATTATTTCATTGATCAGTTTTTAACATATTTACAACAGGTGCTAATGCCCGAGTATTATTTTCATATGGTCTGATTGTGAGTACGCAGTTGATTAAAACGCAGTGTAGAAGAAATGGTCACACGCTGAAATGGTGTCATACCCATGGGGTGTTGAATGAAACGGTTACACTGGAATAGAGTCACACCATTCTGGTATTGACCCTCAAATGGTTTATAAAGGACCCCGCACGTTTCGATAGGAAAATGGCTTTCAGTCAATTGCTCTGAAATTTTGGGAAAATGCTGTCCTGGGTCCCCTGATCCAAAGTCTCCATGGCCACAAGTCTGTCCGCATCCAATTTTTTGAGCTACAGGCGATAAAACATAAAATATGTGATATTTCGCAACATATATTCTGAATAAACTAACGAGCGAGATTCATTGTTGTTTGATTATTGTTTACATCGTTAGTGAGGGCTCTTACGCGTAAGGTTTTATTCTCGATACCGGAATGCAACACGTCATCAGTTATGGATCGCTTTTATAGGAACGGATGAGATGGACAATATTGAAAACGACGAAGAACCGATTCAAGGTTATTATTTTACATGTCAATCTGGGGCAAGAACACTGGGTACTTGTGTCCATGTGGCTTCGGTGATTTGGTTCTTGAGCTATGCCCAATTTCAAGATATACATTATTCATCCGCAAGATTATTGAATGCAGTCATAAATGCACAGGAAGCTATCGAAATAGTAGATATTTAAGTATGCTGGAATATACTTACTCATTAATTTGTATAAAAAGACGAAATAAACTTTATTTTGCAAAATATCACATATTTTATGTTCTATTGCCTGTACCTCGAAAAATTGGATTCGGACAGACTTGTGGCCATGGAGACTTTTGATCAGGGAACCCAGAACAGCATTTTCCCAAAATTTCAGAGCAATTGACTGAAAGCCATTTTCCTATCAAAACGTGCGGGGTCCTTTTTGATGTTACCCTGGAACGGTATAAGCACTGTTTTGGTATCAAAAATAACCTCGATTTTTCAGTGTTAAATAGGTACGCTGTTAATCAGTAAGCTGAGGTTCAAACTCGGTTCGGCTACACGTGAGCGAGGTTTTCTGCAATTTTCCTTGTACCTAGTGCGAATGTGGGTGTTTTTATTGAACCTCTTGCGATGGTTGCAGACCCGTGATGATCGTCACAACGCCATCCCTCCTTTACCATGCACAAACTATCCGCCTATGGAGACGTAACCGAAAACGAATGGCAGAAATAGTAGTTATAATTGTCGAGGTTTCCGTTGTCGTTGTCGCTATTATTATCATAATGATTATCATTATTACTCACAGTATTATGACTTATAGACTGTATAAAAAAAGATAAATTGACTATAAATCTTCAACCATGCGGAAGTCAACTGTGTACTCTATTAGTTTCTCAGAATTTACGGTAGAAAATTTTCGGACAAGGTACGCGAATGGGGCAGACGGGCTCATATGACCATTAAACTATAAATTACTCGTGATAATTAATATGCAGCCCGAGCCTCGACCCCTAGTGGCTTCTAACTAAGTCAACATGTAACGTAATTACCTGACAAGGAGATGGAAACTCGAACCCTATATATCTATACTGCCCCTCGATCCTCTCATGCTAGTGCACATCATGGCGGCAAGTTCCAGGGGGCACATGAGTGTCACGCTGCCTTATGTTCATTCTCGTAACCCATGTGAATATGATGTGAATAGAATGCAAATTTACAGCCATTAGCAGCCTCTAACGTCCCTCTTTATGTTATTTTTATCCCTCGATGTGTCGCGATGGTAGTCCGGTTTACGAGTCTGCTTGTTCAAACATTTCATTCGTATGTGTAACCAAGAATGGAAGAATTGTGAAAATCCAACCGCTAGTGTTAAACAGTCGGAGCAACACATAATGTATAAAATTTGACCATTGTGGTAGGTCACGTGTATTGACGTCGTTCCGCCTGTTCTGGGAACAAGAAACAGTCTCTCTCTCTCTCTCTCTCTCTCTCTCTCTCTCTCTCTCTCTCTCTCTCTCTCTCTCTCTCTCACTCAATTTTCTTTCCAAAATGTATTCCCAAAACTCTTGATAATAATTATAACGACGTATAGGGACGTATAAACTTGAAAATAATAGATGATTATGAAGGTTCTACAAGTAAATAATCAGTGTGAAAAAAGAACATCAAAATCAATTTCATCTCGAAAATCGATTGTTTTATTTTCGAGAGTGAAGCAACGTGGATCCTCGCTTCGAAACGAACAAGTCACTATTAATTCAATACCATCAGCCGAAGATCTTCACAACGCAACTTCAGAAGTTAAGTTATTATCAAGGAAATTTCATTTAAAAAGGAAAAACAAGAGAGAGACGTTTGAAGTCAATAAAATGTACAAAAAATACAGCGAGACAATTTTAAATAAGGAAAATAAAAAGAAACGAAAGGAAAGAATTTACACTTTACAATTTGAACGTTAGATACTTTTGAAAACAATTAATAAATTATAGATACGAATAATCGAATAGATCAATGAATGATTTTTTTTTTTTTTTTTACGTATACAATCTTAGGTGCCATTCTAATATTCACAACATGCGAAACAAAAATAAAATATAGTTAACATTTCTTTATTTAATACGATAAAATAAAACTATTTCTCAACACTAGAACTACCAAGGTAAAATGTAATGTGAAGTAGGAATTTCGAAATGAAATTGTAAAACTAGTGTAGTAAAACATGAATAAAATTCGTTGTACTATTTCTTTAGTTATAGTTGTAAAAGTCATCACATCATTGCGGGGAAAAAATCTAGCATGAAGTAGGAATTTCAAAATGAAATTGTAGAACCAACTGGTCTCGTACTGCTAGTGTTATTTCTAAAGGGAAACATATCCTTTATTTTAAGTGTTCTCTTCCGGAAGCTATTAGGTTAGTTTTCACCTTCTCAGTTTTTTAAAATCATTGTTTCAAATATAAGTAATCATTACACAGAGTCAAAGTTTTCTTTATTTTCATTTTTCCACGGACATTTTTAAAAAAGTAACAAATGTGTGACAACGGCAATGAACCGATTCGTACGAATTATTTAAGTTCTACTCAGCAGCTGCGATTGACATCTTGAGATAATTGTCACTGGATAGGAGCATCAATCATTGTACATTGTATCGATTACCAATTGTGTGATCGATCAACCGCGTTCAGCAACGCAAAGGATTCTCCATGTCTTAGCTATATTAGAAGACCCGCCCTCCCCGACTTATTTAGTCAGTATCATCCGATAAGGTGGGTATGATAAGAGGAACCCCATAATATCCGCGTATGGATTTTTCGAGATGAAAGTATGCATTAAGGATGGAAAAATCGCGGATGGGATCGCGTGGGCGGCGGTGTAAGTTTGGTGCGATCAGGTCAAGATGAGGTTTGATGGTATTTGGTTTTGCCGGGTGATCCAACTGGTTCGAAATTCGTAAGGGTGAAGCGAGAGCCGACCGTTAGTAGATAAGGAGGAGTCGAGAGCGGCTTAGAAGTTTGTCTACCTATACGTATGTGAAGGTGAAGTTTCGAGAACTTTTAATCCCTAGGAGTTATCCGAGACAAGGTTCGGACCGTCCGCGCGTCCTCCGTACCAATCAGCATAATCACGTTCATCACTCCCAAATATATCTAAGAAAAACGTCAACTGGTAAATATCGCCTTAATTATAATTATTAATATATATCGTCTAAATTTAAGGCTTATTGAAGATTGAATCGATATTATCCGTGAATGCTAATGACTTCGGCCATCAAATTCGCCAGTAAGTCCTCGCTCTCTAGTATGTAAATCTTCGCTTTCACTTGTGTTATCTTCAAGTATCACTTCTTGACCCCATCTCCTGACATCCATTTCTCTGCACCCTAATTAGGGTAGAAGCTCAATGGCAAACAGTCGCATAACTTACAGCTAGAAGTGACGTGAAACTGCAGTAAAAAATTGCGTATAGCCATCACAGTGGAAGAAAAATATAATGTATACTTTTAACAACTTTTGTTGTAAATTTACTAAAAACGTATTAGAATCACTATTCAGGCTCGGTATTGTGAATTTACTATACACGTAATAAGTAATTGTGGGATCAGTAATTAATAGCACTATTTAGTAAAATTATAAGCGCGATAAATATCGTAAAGTTGGGTATCATTATTACAATACGGGACGCAGGAATTTTGAATTACAGTTTGTTAAATTTACCATACGAGTTTAGTAACTTTATGGTAAATGTATACTAAAACTGTGAGGTGAAAAAAGCCGATAAAAAACGGTTAGATAATTGATTTCATTGCCTTTTGTGAGCACAGACATCGTTTTAACAACTGTTAATTGTCAGTAGCTGTACTTGATGGAAACGCATTTTAGATCGATTAGAAGAATCAGTGCATAATTTCTTCCTACCCGGGTTGGAACCCTGTTCATTCGCAATGTTCGGATTACTAATCATTAATTTGATTTATAATACAATGGAAGGTCCATACGGGCATGACGAATAATACAGTTAATGATAGCTTATGAGTAAGATATTTTCAAAATTCCTATTCACGATACAATTTTTAATGAATTTACAAACTCAATTACTAGCCAAATTCAGTAAATTTTCAGAACGTGTCAGTCAATTTACGGTGCAATTGTCACAAATTTAAAATTTGATCACTAATTCCAAAATTTAGATGGTAATTTTTTGGGTATTGCTTACATCTGATACTGTTAGGGATTTTGTATAAAATTTATACCTGCGCAAATTGAGTAGATTCAGAAGAAAATTTCGTAATACCCAAACCTGTTAAGAAATGTTTTAAAATACAATACGTTCAATATTTTAGAATTCAGTTTTAAAAAATTCGAAATCAGACTAATTGCAGAGAAAAATCGTTAGACATGTACATTGATTCCTTTTGTCAAATTATATTTTTAATTTTAACAGACTCTAATCGAATTTTTTTGCACATGTGTCTGGTAATTTCAGCAGCATGTTTAGTAAATGCCAAGTACCATACAGTAAAAGTATGGTAAATTTACAAATAAAACAAATGTACCACTACAATTTATTAAATTCAAAATACGCTTTTGTGTTTTTTTAAACATGAAGGAAAATCAAAAAAATTCATTGCAAATTTAATCAGAATGCTGAGTAATTCACGTTCAAACACCAAACTTTTACTTTTGCTAGAATTTTGTACAGTCAATGTTTAGTAAATTCACGAACATTTTTAACAGTGTACTCAACAATCTGTGGAATTGTGTATATTTTTGAACTTGATCTGTGGTTTGTTTGCCCGTTAACCGAGTTCTGGTCTAACTTCAGAGTACGGATCTACCGGATATCCTGTAACTATTCGGTATCCGGGGTATCTGGTACGATGTCTACTATCCAGCCACATAGCCGAATAGTAATAATATTCGGTAATATAATACTATCGATTCAAAGTAGTGAAAAAAATTGGCCTTATAAGCAAAACAACAGAAAATGGACATGCGCTGTTTGTTTAGTAGCTATAGGATTCCTAAAAACTTGCAACGGAAGATAAAAACTTTTCCAACGTGGATTTGTAGGGAAATTTTTGATTTAAAAATCTACAAATTTCTCGAGTTCGTAACTTGAAAACCTTTGCTCGTCATGTATCCGAAACTTTGTCATATACCTGGAATGGCTGTACGGATCGGCCACTTAAAGTTGAAAAGTTTATTTTACTGAAAGTTTTAAACTATGCGTTAAGAAAATTATTCGTGGTTCTTACTGCGCTGACTTAAAAGATTTTCAATATTATAAATTTTAAGCCATGAATTAATTTGGTCACTGCGGCAATTCCAGAGATGTGGCAGATGAAAGTTATGAAATAATCAACCTCAACAATCTTCTTCTAATTCCTTATTATATTTATGATGGTAGACGATTTCTATTTTCTGTGTATATACTTCGAATTTAATGCCTATCTGGGTTTTGTTTCCCAGTCATTTTTAATATTGAATAGTAAAATATTGAAAATTCAAAGTTTGCAGGAATATTTTTGTAACAATTGTTAAATTAATCTATCTTGAGTTTCATTCGCTTGAACATAAAAAGCAAGCACTGCGTTTTGATTTAAAAACATTACCTTTTACATGCTGTTAGTATGAATCATTGAGTACACCACGTGACCAAAATATTTCCAAAAATATCTCGTCTTGATCGATTTCTACCTAAAGAACCTAATATTTTTTCACCAAATTTTTATTGTATTATACTCTACGAAAGAAGAAATTCTCAGCGTCTTCATATTTTTTTCTCATCATTTTGTTCTTTTTTACGTTTTTTAAGTCAATGATGAAAGTAATGTTTATTTTGCTGGAGTTGTAAGATTGATTCACAGTACTGTTCCAGGTCATTTCATCCCCGAGTTCTATAAATAGCACTGAACTTACATAAAGTCATTTGCGACATCATCAAATTATAAGTTTGTGGAAGGAAACGGTCCATTCGCGTGAAACATGTTAGGACGAGTCTTTTTTTTTGTTGACATGACGGCAATCAGTTTGACGCCCTCAACTTCATTCTGACGACTCTTTAGTTTGGCTTTCTATTCGGTGACCTTTATACATTTTGACTTTTAATATTCTTCGTTCATCCATGTGTATCGATTGTTTTACCGCTATATTAAGGTTGTATAAAACAAAAGAACTCACATCGGATTTTATAATTTGTTCATTTCAATTGCATTTATTTTATTTATGAGAAACAATGACGTGTGTATAACGACCAAGAAAACATAGGTGCAACAGTAAAAACTATCAGGGAATATTAAAGCGATGAATAAATTATTATTTTAAATAGTTAGTAAATAAATATAATGTGTTTCTTAAAATCGTTGGATTTTTTATCCTCCTATTTGTTATCGTGTGGGCATTCTACTCCTCAACCCCTACTCGGATTTTTGGTACCAGCATGACGGATATCCGGTCATCCCTACTTCAAAGAAAATTTTAATCGAAATCATTGTATAAAATCTCATGTATATATCTAAATGACCTAAATGCGGATGGTTCAGGATTTTTGAAAGGTCACATTGCAGACCACTCTGAATTTCTAACAAAGAAGGAAACGCGAATTATGAAATGTCAATCGGTTGTACTCCCAAAGTTAGTATGGTGTGAATAACTAAAAAGTCCTAATTCTCAATAACGTATGTATATTATTTATAGAGGAGTACGTACAGAACGTTGACTCTCCGCTGATTTTGACCTTCCGAATTACTGACGCATCGAGAATTCCAAGCATTTTAAAAGTTTTCGAACCAGATAGAATTTTGGTCATTTCAACTATTGAACATGTGAGTAAGATTCGGAAACATATTGAGCATTATTTTACTCTCACATGGACACAAGCGCAAACGTTTCTAATGCTAGCCATAAGATACAGTGAATAAAATGTCCTCGAAACGAGACATGATGGTCAAATCGAGACGTGAAATATCCTTGGGTTGTATTTTCTGTGGTTTTGTACCTTCATGCTTTATGGCAAGAGCTACTTTTTCGCGAGGGACCCAAATAATTAGACAGCCATAAAAAGGTCCACAGACATTTTTACCTGGGATTCAGGATTTGAAGGAGATGATCTGTGCACGGTATTCGAGCCTCGGTGGGACTGCCAACATCTGGCATATCGAAGAGCCGACAGGGGTATATTGAAATTGAGTGCAGTGAAGCGAAATATTATAATCCGGCGTCGCGGCGCACCTCGTCGCTCATTCCCCCTCGAAGAAACGATGAAACGCATACACGCGGAGCAATTATTCATTCCCATTTTTGTTTCCACGCTTTAATCATTGCTTTCTCCGATGAGATACCGATTTATCAAATCTTTATGTACTGAATATATATTAAATATTTAAAACTATTAAAATGTTTCAGATTAGGGCAACAAATTTTTTTTTGCTACAACAAGGCTTAAAGATTAGTTCTTAAACTTAACTTTTACCTTGTCACATGGGGTCTTTCACGCTCGCGTAACTTCTTGTTACGTGTATATTTTGTAAACTAGAAGGCGCACAGCTTTCTCACAAATGAATAATTGAGTGAACATACTATTGGATCTTCAACTAGACTTCGATTTCCAGAATTTTTGTAGTACTTAAAATAGCCAAAATAAGGGTAAGGAGCGAAAAACCGTGTACCAAAGCTCGTTTCAACATCTTGCAGTTTCAAGCCCGGGAGTGTAATTGGGTCCAGAACTTTATCGGCACATCTTCGCGATAAGAAATGTCTCGTGAAACTTTCATTCTTGCTCACAAGAAATCCGTGCTCACATACATCCACTTCTGAAAATATTTGCAAACATTTTAATACCAATACCTACTTTCTCAGTGATTTTAGAATTTTTTCTTCAATCTGACGTTTTTGGCACTTATACGAAGCACTCTGTTTACTAACGATCGAGCCTTTAAAATAATTCTTATATCTTAAGTTCTAGTAGAAGAAATATATGTTGCCCTGATTTGAAACAGTCTTAGGTACAGATACGTAACATCATTTCAGAACTTTTCCATGGTTCCTTTTCGCAGTGGCTTCCTAGCAGACGGAATATCGCTTTGAAGCAGCACTACGTTGCCATCATGCATAGTACTTCGACAATCCCTGCGCTCAAACATCCGCCCTTTGTTCGACCGTTTTCCCCCATTAATTACATCAAAGAGTTTCCGAAAATACTTCGATATTCAGGTGAGCAGAGCGAACTTGATTCGGTGCCGAGCCAATGATCATACACCAGCTTACGTAGGATGTAATACCTTTAGAAACGAACAGGATGTCAATTACTTTTAGACTCTAGAGCTTCTTCGTTCCTCCTTCTGAAGGTCGTCTTACAAATAAGCCGAGGCGATGCTATAGGAAAGCCGACTTTCGCATCGCGTCCTCTGGTCTGGGTATAATTACCGTGGACTCTCAAGGCAGAAAAGGATATGACTGAACCCGCGTGAGACTGGAAATTCTTTAGCCAGACTTACTACTCAATTTTGTTACTGGATATTCTTGTTCACTGCTACACTCTTTCAATTAAATACATTTTACGAGACGGTTTCCATGGTTCAACTCGTTGGTGTAGGTTATGGACATTGTTCCGGATGATATTATAGGTGTACCATTCTCTTTCCAGTTTTTTTTTCTTTTTTTTTTTTAGCTGATCCAGAAAACCATTTCCGATTAGAATATCGGAAGATAATATACTTTTTTGATTTTCGAATGCTAATCGAAATATAATAAGAAATCAATTTGTACACCTAATCTGTGGGTACATTGAGTTAGTACGGGGATAAGAGTTGGAAATCTTTATTGCCATGTTATTTTACCGTTACGTAATATTTTCCTATCACAATGAAAGCACTCCCTACTATGGATAGAACTAGCATTGAAAATGGTATTTTTCTCTGTTCTTTCCATCACTTTGCACACCCATGCAATTACTGGGAGTACTATCAAATACGAAAAAAATCTGTTGCCGTTAATACTTTTTTTTTAATGGAGTAGTTTCGTTCGTAATAAAATTGTTCTGTATTGCATTATTTTATTTGTTCGATATTAGCTTGTAAAAAACTTCTCGCAAATGTCGCATAAACTGTATCAGAGTGCGTCGATTTTTTTCGATAAAAGCATACGTTCAGAAAAACGAGGCACGGCAATTTCTAACTTTATCACTTGAATATAAAGTTGTATGAATTTTAACTTGTGTTATCAAACCATTTCCCAGATCATTGCTGTGGCAGTTAAATAGCGGGTCGTATACACGGGTCAAGTTCCGGATGTGCGTGTGCTTCACTACGAAAAGATGCGAAAGAGTCAATACCGTAAATACATCATAATCCATTTTCAGCTTCTTGACAGGTATAGTCTTGTGATTTACATTTTTCTGTTTATTAAATAAAGTCTCGTCACATTATTTCTAAAACTCATTGAAACGTAATGAAAATGTGGCAGAACGGTTTAATGGAACCAGTTGACAACTATCCACTTTATTTGCGTCGACAAACTTCGGAACCTGATGTTGGCCAAAAACAAAGAAAGATAAGAGAGCTAAGTAAAACAAGAAAAGCATTGATGTTCAAAGAAAAGTCAAGTCATACAAACAAGAGTAAATTGTCGAATTAAATTTCAAATACATATTGTTATATCTATATAGCAACGGCGTATTTTACTGCTGTATATGAATAAGCAGATGAATGAATAATCTTTAAAATAATAATTAATATTACCAATTTTATTTGCACCAATTTATGAACGTGCTAGTTACCCAGTTGGTAAATCAAAACGAAATACATATACAGTTGACTTTAAAGGAAAGGAACTTTTGTTTGAAAAATAAAAAAATTATGATTTCTTGTGTAAAAATATCAATTTTTCTATTTTTTTATATCGCATGTTTATAAGTATACTTAGATTTAATTTTTGACTATTTTAACTTCATGATCCTTTGAAATGAGCTTTCAATATTTATAAAAAAAATTTCAAGTAAAAATGTGCAGCAGTTTATTTTTTATAACAATTTTTGTCGCTCGGTTGTGAAGCAGCCCAGTCTGGCAAATAGATATTATACATGATTCTACAGAAGTGTGGCAAGTAAGGATTAACGATTTGAGTCATGATACCAAAAATCATAGAAAATAGAGTAAAGATGTATGACAAACTTTTTCAATGATAAATTACCTGAATATAAGCATTTTCTATACAGCCGAATAACCTCACCGGTGTTGCCTAAAATCTTCATGTAAAAGTAATTTGTCGAAAAGAGTGCATGCGACAAAATAGCTCTGATACATGAAATTGAGAATTTCAGTCAATCGCACGCGCCAGCTTTGTTTTATAGCACTGTGATGAAATTTGAGATGACATATTTTACAGAGTTTCTTTTTATTTTCAACCATACCTATCTGCAATGGGGTGATGATTATGTATGTATAATACTATGTCAGGTACTCCTCCATTTCGATGTGTAGGTTCCTCGAACTCTGTGTATCTTGCAAGTTTTCTTCAGTCTACAGAGTAATTCTTTTGTATTATAAAAAATTAACGGCTAACTGAATCACGTGGCTTCTTTCAACAATTTTAATCCACCTCAAAGACTTCGAAGACCCTCGTAAAAGGTTAATGGAACTTCATGAGTTTCAATGCGTTCGGCAAAAACTTGTTTCTTATCCATACAGATCTTTTTCCGTCTGTTTCCTTTGAACGGTTGAAGTTTCTCCATCTCTTCTTTGTTCAAACCGTTCGAGTTATAAGTTGCGATGAAAAATCTCTGCTTCGTTGTAACAGAACACTTAATAATTCCACACCACATGGCGGTTTTATTTCGCCCAAGTTATACTACTACATATGAAGAGGAATAGATATACTTGATCGACTTTATTACTTTGTTAAATAGTCTATGATCCATCACAATGTAATATATATATTTGGAGAAATTTTCCCGACCGTTCTCAACAAGTAGAAAGGAATAAAAACGTTTCGGTTGAGGCTTTTACTTCTATTGGCGAATCACGGTGTTACTTGAAGACGCTAATAGAGGTCAAAATCTAAATGAGGATGGCTGGCCGTGCCCCGAGCGAAACGTCTGAATGAATACGTAAATTTGTTTTGACAAAGGAGCGACACATCCAAGATTCTTATTCCTTCCTCAGTAAAATATATAGGTGATTTTACCGCGAAAACTCAGCGAAGGGGATGTCATTATTGGACTATTTTAACAACACCCACATGGTGACGTCAAGTACAAAAAGGAAAGGTGTGAGCAACAACGTCGACGTTTATTGTTTCTGCCAATTCTGTAGCCCACACATTTGAGCAGTTAATTATTAATTTCCTGACTGAAAAACAGCAACAAGCTGTCGCGTAACAAATTGTGATAATGGAAACCAGTATTGCCATGAAGTATATCGTATGGCGAGTGTCCCGAAACATGACAATCTACTGACCACTACATGAACCAAGGTTTCTGGATCGTAACAATAATGAGAAAACCACCATAGAATTCTTTTACTTCTACAGCACCAAGGCTCGAGCCCCTCGATCGTGGTTATGGGACGTTCCCGACCATTTATTTTTCCACTTTCAGATGATTATTGAATACATTAGGTATAGCTTTGCTCCTTTTCTTTAGCAGTACTATACAGTTCGGCTGCTAGGTCAGGATAGGATAGATTCTATCACCAGAAACCAGGAAATATCGCTCACTTAATTAAATTACCGAAGAATCTTCAAGATACGAAAAGTTAGTGCTGATTACGCTTTCTGTGGTGAGCAAAGTCAAAGAGTCGATCATAAATACTCTCTTATTGTTCTTTACATTTTCTCTCGCTGGTAAATTTTTCTGAAATTGTCTTAAAATTATCACAGCTCATCACTCCTAGTGAAATCACCTATGTGTTTTACACCGTGCACTGCGTTCAGAGCTGGTACATGATCACCCTTTGTTAAGGTCTTCGGGTATTCCTTCGAACGGTAAAAAATACCGACTGAGCAATGACACCATCTGATAGGTGAAGGCATTTTCTTACCAGCCGCCGAAAAGCCTCCGCATAATGATTTCAAATAACTTAATAACTAGAAAAATTTGAAAGTACTTCGGGATCGATTCATATAGAGCTTACAACACTCTGGTACATTTTTATTATTAGAAAGAAACAATATATAATTACTAGTCGACACAATTAAACTCGATGAGTTGGCAAGTTACCTTCGATTGATTAATTAAATTCCGTTGTGAAGTTGTATAGAATCTGTCCTACCGATATTCTACTAAAATATCAGTTGTAGAATATAAATTAGTGATTGCATGATGGAAGTAGATGGCGGCACATACATAGTTCGAAGCGCAAGGAATTCAGCGATGTAAAATTCTTAAATAATTAACATGCTTCACCCGCAACAGAATTCATTCGGAAAATAAGATTAATTAAAGAGTGTTATATTTGTAAATTGGAAGTCGGAGGTACAGTAATTAAGATCCCGGGTTTTTCATACCTTTATGTATTAGAACTAAGTTCCCAATGCAAATGAACTATTATTTATACCCGATGTAACACTTTAGATTTTTCATACCAAGCGAATACAAAATGCCAATGCGAGAGGTCAGCGAACTGCGGTGTGCCCTATATTACACACATTTCAAATGCAACACTTTCATACGTACTGCAGAGAATTAATTGGTTAGACGATAAGAAGATTGTTTAGTCAGCATCGCAGTAATACTCGGTACAGCGAGGGAAATCCTTGACCTTCATCCAACGAATTCAAGTCTTCATAATTTTCTCCATGGTTACGAACATCAACTCATCGATACACATATTGTATGTTACTTTGAATGACTGTAAAACGGATTCGCACGATATCATCATTGTATGGGCATTATTTAGTTTCATGAGTTAGCGAAATATATAAGGCAAATGAAGTTGATTTTCTGACCTCGTAGACATCACTTCCTAGACTGAAATTCAAAACAATTCTGATGAGTGGTAACGACTTTTATATGATTATGGACTAATATCCTATGGAACGGATTTCGTATCCGTCTGTGCATTTGACATATACAGCTAAAGACACTGCTGAAAATCCAGAAAATGTGACTTACCAATAAATAAAAATCATAACTTTACTAAATTACACTTCATTGATAAACGGTTCCATTGGAGAATAGTGGGTACCTTAGCCTTCAAAGTGATTTTTGGTTTTTGTTTGTCAGATACTCCGTTTGGCAGGAAACGTGGTTACTGTTTTCAGCGCTGCTTTTAGCACATCATGATTTCAATGGCCATAGCAGCTACAATTTTCAGTAGCAAAATAATTTTTTTCTATTCCAAAGCTGAAATTGCGTACTTCTCAACTCCATTTGTTCAATTTTTTCCTTCCCTTACTCCAGAACCCATACAATTTTGGAAAGCGTGAACATTATATAATGCTCTTGGGTTAGAAGCCCCTTTTTAATGAAATATCCATAATTTTTTACCTTCTCAGAGACAATGAACCAAATTGGGGGACAGATGTCAACTACATTTATTGCCGATATATCTGTATTAAGTACGATATTCGATGCGATAATTTAGTGTGAGATTATTCATAGACTGGAAGGAAAAGCACTCTTCAATTCGGAGGCACGAACATTCCCAAGATTATAATAGGTATATTATTCACTCTCATATTGTAGTTAGTGTTGTTATTTGTAGTTTCAATTATTCAGAAACAATAGTGACGTTTTTCAACATAGGCTTGCATTCCACGGAAAACTGTCTTAATATAATACGTATAAATAATACTCATATATGTAGGTATACATCTAATGAAATCCTTATTTACGTTACTCAAAAATGTAAATCAAGTCACGGAATTAACATACATACATTTTTTGTGAAATTGCTTCCATACGGTTCTTAATGGAAGTCTAATTGGTGTGTTAATAACAAAGAGAGCCTCTCAAACATCAGTGATCGAATGGTTTTGTTCGAACTGGCATTCTTCGAAGTGATGATCTTAGAAGTGCTGTACTTAGAAGTATCACGCTGGAGATCGATGACAGTGAAATATATTCCACGCAAGGATGCTCACTCCTAAGAAAGATGCTTTTAAGAACAGCACTTTTAAGAGTATCACTTCGAAGAATGCCAGTTCGAACAACACCATTCAGGAGCCACAACCAAGCAAACGTCATCTCATTCTCAGCTATAGAGAGGACTAGTTTTTATACGCGATTTCAGTGAGAGTTTTTGTTTTCGACTTCATTTATTTGTATTCATCTTCCATACTTCTTCAGTAACAAGCAGAGGCAGCGTGGGGATCAATCACATACGTCCTACATATAGGCTCGTTCGATTTGAATCATATTGCACCAAGGATACTTTTTTCTTACAGAAAAAGACTTTTTCATTTCACGTTTTTTGTTTCATGTATATCCTGTCAATCATTGAAATATTTCGAACTACATAACATTTGGCTTTTTATCCCTATTCAACTCTGCCAATCTTTATTACTAATGTAATTATGGATAATTTAGAATCGGAGAGAATTAACTGTAATTTTTGAAAAAAGAAACTTGACTCGTGTCTTCAAAGTCGGTAATTTAAATACAATATACCAATTTTCATTACATAAATCGTTCTTTTAAAAATGCGATTGTCGCACTCCGAATCTAACCTATCTTATGTATCTTAGTATTACAGATTAAAAACTGTATCGTCGTACCGAAGGCTCTAGAAGCTCCGTCGATCGTTCCGTGAGACGTTTCCGCGGTTTTTTTAAAGACACGTTTACATATTTTTTTTTTTTGTAGCCCTGATTTTCGCCGTGAATTTTGGTGTTTGAGAATGTAGAATTAAGAAATAAAATCATGATTATATTGATAAACCCCGCCTCGCCCCCCACCATACTACAATAACATGAAAACTAGCGTCAATCTAATATTAAGTGAATTTTCAAACTCATATAATACACCCTCAGTTCTTATTAACGCTTAACATTTCTCGGACAATATTTCTGTAATTGAGATCTTTTAAGTTATCTAAGAATTTAGAAATAACAGTTTTGAAGGAATTCCTGAAATTTTTGTGTGCTTGTCATGCAATGCAACATTCTGAAAGTCTGCATCTTCATATACGAACTAACATGGTAATAAAGACATTGCTGTAAATAATTTAATATGTGCTATGGAGACGGTTTTAACAGGGAAAGATGTTATAAGGAACGATAGAGTTAGATTTAATATCGCTAGGAAAATTGCAAATCATAGTCAATTTACACAGAAGCACAATGGTAATTCTAGAGTATTAATTACCAATTATCAAAAAGCACGGGAATTCCTCAAACTTTACAATGAGATTGTTATCACTAAAGCGTATAAAAGCAACAGCACAGTGATAATGGACAGGGAAGATTATGTTTAAAAAACTGAGGTAATTTTTAATGATACACAGACTTATAAAACATGCGAAGATATGACCAATGTATTGTAAAAACAGACTAACGATTTAACAATAGTATAGCAGTGAAAGGACATGTATCTGAACAAACGTGTAAACAGTTAAAATCACATAATTCGCTACCACTAAAGATTTATTCCAAAGCGAAAGTACATAGATAAAATCACCCGTTAAGACCTATTGTTTCGAATGTAAACTCGCCCACGTACAAGTTATTTCAAGTATGTGCTGGAATTATATCGAATATTGTTGGAAAAACTAAATTTCATGTTAAAGATTCACGGTTATTAAAGATATTAGATGAACTAAAATTCCCAAAGACCATGTGGTTATATCGTTAGATGTATCTTCTCTATATACCAATATGCCTACTAATTTAGTAATAGCGATCATTTAGAAGAATTGGGCTTCGATAGTTAAACACGCAGCCATTTCTAAGATGGAATTTGTAGACGCGGTTGAGATTTATGTGAACTCAACTTATTTCATACATAACAAGAGTTTTTACCAACAAATCTATGGAGTAGCTACGGGTTTAGCAATTAATCCAAGTGTAGTTAATTGAGTAATGGAAAAACTAGAACAGACAGTAATAAATGCGCTTCCTTTTGAATTGATTTTTTACAAAATATATATAGATGATATAATAACATGTGTCCATAAAGATAACATTCAGAAATTAGTAAATGTATTAAATCAATATCATCCACCCATCAAATTCACGTATGAAATAGAAGCAAGCAATAGAATTAGCATTCTTGACACATGGATCATTAATTACAAAGGAATAGTGTTGACTAATTGGTATCAGAAAGAAACATAGTATCCCAAAGATATCAACTTTCATTCGCATGATCCGCTTCAATTAAAAAAAAGTGTAACAATACTAGCTGATGCTCTATTTAGAAAGAAAAATTTTAAAATAGTACGCGAAACTCTGAAAAAAATGGGTATCCATCAAAATTGATCAGGCACTGACAGACACAAAGAATCCATAAGCATCATCATAGTTGCACAGATGTTAAGCTGGACAACAATAATGCCAATAAACAAAAATGTCTCGGATCAATTCTGTTCGTTGATGGCCTGTCACAAAACATTAAAAAGACACTATTGAAAGAAAACATCAATGTTTCATACAAAATTACCAACACTTTGAACACTATATTTACGTTTTTAAAGTCAAAAACCGCCACACTTGAACAAACTAATATTGTATATAAAATTGAATGTAAAGACTGTGATAAATGTTACATAGGCCAATCGTCATAGCATCTCAAAAACGAATTGCTCTTCATAAGTATGATGTAAAAGCGCGTGATCCAGATAGATCGGCTCTGGCTCAGCACTCACTGGTTGAAGGGCACAGTTTTGACTGTGAAAATGTAAAAATAATTGACAAAGAAAACAACTGGCATAAGAGGATTATCAAGGAAATGATACACATTTCTAAGAATAATACTGTCAACAAAAGAACGGACATTCAAAACCTGAGTCACCTCTACTTGGATATCATTTAAATTGTCAATATAAATAAGCATAGACTGTTATGTAAATAATTAAGCCAGTACACTACCCAATATGTAAACAATTGTGTGACTTTCAAAGATTGTTGTTAAAATGAATATAAAGAGAGAAAACTTTGGTTAGTATAATTAGATTGGTATTCACTTCCTTCTCGAACACCATCCAATAAACATCATAAAATTTTAATAATAAGATCAACTATTAAAAATTGGCGTTTATGTACGGTACTAAATTTGAAAATACTAAAATATATTTAGATACAATAAAGATTAATAATTACATAGATTTGCAAGGTTTTCAACGTGACAGTTAGTGATCAAATGTAATTCATGTGCCATTTTCGTGATTTTTTTAATATCAACTGAACCTGTATGATGGTAGGCGTGCCTTGCCGAAACGTTGTTTCAAAACATATTTGATGGCTTAAAGTGCATCATTCTATCCCTAATCGTCACCCAACGAATTTAAATCGGCATACGAACTAAGTAAACATAAATGTACTGAATTACACCGTTGAAACTTATGAAAAAATTATTTCAATAGAGTTATTTTGGGAAAAGCATATCTCCATGTATGTATAAATAACAGAAAATCATGACGCGATACGTATAAACGGAATTGATATTCTGAATCTGATAAAAATCTATGCGTATCATGTATGAGTATTCCGAAACCTTTCTCATCGCAGACCTGTGTTATTATGACAAAATGAAAAAACGAAAGTAAATCTTTGTAGCGATTAAAATATAATACGTAACGTTACGTAAAACAGCAATGTTAAACAGAACCATAAATTCGTCGAATACATGAGTATTATAAAATATAGATATGTGAAACAATAATAATGAACGCAGTCACGAAGTGGACGGATACATAAATATTATAAAATATAGAAACAAAGTTGGATCCTTGCAGTAATTGAATTGCAATAACTATGCGTAGAGGTTTCGTCGGCCGGCAGCTTGGTCGGCAAGTAGAGTAACACCCACACCATATACTGATTCCCGAACTCGAAAGCGACTCACTGCCGGTATCGTCGCGAGCGCCGAAACTCGTAGAACGCAGTACCGCCAGCGACCGCCTGGCGCAGGCCGAGACTCGCGTCGCCCGCAGCAATAGTAACCCTAGTCCGGCTAGTATATCGTCGGGCGTAGCGTTGAACGCGCCGTGCGTTCGGTATACGGAGGGGTCACCTCCGTCGAGATGCGTTGCGTCGGTATTATACGCGTCAATGGAACGCACGGCGATGGGGAAAGGGGTTGTCAACTCAGGATGTTATTTAAGAATCGCGGTCATTTGCGCAAGGTACGTCGGCATGTGTGCACACATGGTTTAACGCCAATCCCGAGCCATGCCAAGCGTTTCGGCGTCGGTCTAATGTATTACCGGAGTCGTGAATATTTATCCGCGTGAACTCGTGGTGTTCGGACCTTTGCGCACGGGCTTTGAAATGACTAGGTCTCAAGAAATGTCGCGATTGACCAATATTTGTTATATTACAATTGAATTAATTTATCATTTTCGTTAGATTCATTACAATTCCGATACCGCACTATTACACTTCTACAATCTGGTTTATGAAATGTAACATTGCGAACAGATGTGTATATATATCTAATTCCTAAATATCTCCCGATTTATTTCATACTGGTTCTTCATGTTCAGTTCCGTTACCTCTGCTCCTCCGATTTGTACATGGCGCTGCTATGCTGTTTTTTTAGGATTATGTTTTCGGTGACTGCAAATTCATGATATCTCCTGTATAAAAGCATTGATCCTCAATATTGTGCCTATTGACCAAGTTCTCGACTTGTTTCGCGCCTTTATTCAAATTACTTTGAGAAAACAGCTTTTCCACGGTGGCGGTACTATGATTAATACTATGAGCGTCTGTAATGAAGTCATATGAATTTCTTGACGCATTGTTCGGTCGCCTTTCAAGAAAATCGAAACACTAACCCAAAATTCTTGCATATTTCGCGTTGCCGTAGTTTTTGAGTAGTCATCGTTCCTCGCAGGTGCGCCATTGTCGCTCGACCTCATTCATAATACAATTTAATTGTTGGAAACAAGTCTACAGGAGGAGCGATGGATGTTGCTACAGTTTATTTCCATAACCTCTGGATCAATAGCGCTGATTTTTGCCGATTCTTTCTGATCTTCAGAATCAAAAGCGCAAAGAATATCGATTTGATGCGCTGACTCCACTTAAAAGCTCGGTACATTTCAATTTGAAATCGTTCATAACCTGTTTACCAGCATCAATGTGTCAGAGAGACACAGACAGCTGGACCGAGATACAGATTTATGGGTTTGTAATTGGCGGGATGTCTGTACACTTCCGTACAAAAAAAAAAAAAAAATCCGACAGTATTTTCGCCTTCGGATTACGTCCGAAATTTGATGAGGATCTCTATTCCCATTTGTGTTACTTTTGAATACAACGTGTGTTCGGACTGGTGATGCTGCCGTCTAAGATTTTATTTGCATTCTGTCTGCAAAATCCGCTTTTATAATTGATAGAACATACGAATCTACTTTGAATCGAGCATGGTTTCTCGTAGATTTGTATTCCGAATATAATCGCTGAATGTATTACTTTGTCTGTTATCGGTGAGATATGGTAGACAAGTAGGTGATGATGTTGAGCACGATACACATGATTGGCATGGCAGGTATAGAAAATATTTATTAAGATCAGACTTTCCCAGAAGTTGTAGATGCTGCATGTCACTCATAGATACAATAATCTATAAATCAGTCTTATGATAACAGTACTACATTATCGGTTTAATTGTTGTAATCACTGAATGTCTATAACATTTCGAATCATCATTGCTCATTATAATATTATAACGTATACGAAGTCACGTATGTATTTAACAAAACGCCAAAAACCATTCTCCGACTCGTTACAAAGAATTATCGGAAAACAGCCTGTATGATGAACCGAAACGTTCATCTTTCAACTCCTATGTAGAAACATTGATGTATAAAACGTCATATAACGCTAATTTTTACAGATGTTAATACTGAACGTGTAATTATTAAGATCTGACGAAAACTACAATAGCATGATATATTTCATCAATATCATTATCAGCTGTCATACGATTCGCAACATATCGCAACATATCGCAACATATCGCAACATATCGCAACATATCGCAACATATCGCAACATATCGCAACATATCGCAACATATCGCAACATATCGCAACATATCGCAACATATCGCAACATATCGCAACATATCGCAACATATCGCAACATATCGCAACATATCGCAACATATCGCAACATATCGCAACATATCGCAACATATCGCAACATATCGCAACATATCGCAACATATCGCAACATATCGCAACATATCGCAACATATCGCAACATATCGCAACATATCGCAACATATCGCAACATATCGCAACATATCGCAACATATCGCAACATATCGCAACATATCGCAACATATCGCAACATATCGCAACATATCGCAACATATCGCAACATATCGCAACATATCGCAACATATCGCAACATATCGCAACATATCGCAACATATCGCAACATATCGCAACATATCGCAACATATCGCAACATATCGCAACATATCGCAACATATCGCAACATATCGCAACATATCGCAACATATCGCAACATATCGCAACATATCGCAACATATCGCAACATATCGCAACATATCGCAACATATCGCAACATATCGCAACATATCGCAACATATCGCAACATATCGCAACATATCGCAACATATCGCAACATATCGCAACATATCGCAACATATCGCAACATATCGCAACATATCGCAACATATCGCAACATATCGCAACATATCGCAACATATCGCAACATATCGCAACATATCGCAACATATCGCAACATATCGCAACATATCGCAACATATCGCAACATATCGCAACATATCGCAACATATCGCAACATATCGCAACATATCGCAACATATCGCAACATATCGCAACATATCGCAACATATCGCAACATATCGCAACATATCGCAACATATCGTATTGAACTAAAAGTATCGCTGTAGGGGCTTTTGCCAATATTCAGCGTACCGAAAATCAACCACTTTTGACCATAATCCTCGAATCGCTATAATTTTACAACTTCGTGCACTCATCACCGGTTGTAACCATAACTGTGCTGAACTGCATATCGTGGTGAACATACACCATGCATGTCATATTCAATCCATCCAATCCATCCAATCCACATTCCGAATCCAACGTGAATCTGTAACATCGAAGCAAACGTCAAATAAATGTTGCGCCATAGTTGTTGGCCGTTCAAAGACAATCAAGCGACACTCCGATTTCGGAATATTTTTACGTCGTCATGTTATTTACTAAGCAATGTGATATTGCAACAAGTAGGATTTTCTCGCGAAGCGACAACGTCGTAATGATCCGAGAGTTGTAATTTCCACGTTGGGAGTATCGTCCTATGTACATAGGTACACATTTGTAAAAGTGTGCCACGAACGTCTTATGAATTTCAATTATTACCTAATGCTTGTTTCCATCGACGCACCCGACGGGCAAGCCCCCCCTAGCGCGATACGCTGCGTCATATCAACCACCGCCGATTCGTCGATATTTGTGATCGTCGCTGCAAATATGTTAGTTCGATAACTTTGACAGTAACCAACAATAATCGAACTGACATTATACTGTACTACCCAACACGGTTATATGACCATAATATTAACAGACACACACACACGCGCTTGACGATGACGACGATGTGTATATATATATACAAAAACTAGACTAAAAACTGTAAACAATGACTTGAATTAAATATATTGAGGATATATATTATTATAATGTAATATTTAACGAATAATGTAATCATAAGTTGCCACGATGATCGAGAATGTGGTTCGCATGGCAGCTAGCACCATGGGTAGGGTTGGATCTGTTGCCCTTAGGGTGGACAACACTCTGAGTGCCCTCTGGCACTCCTAATCTCCCTTAGAAAAAAGCCCCTCTTCAACCATATCCCACTTGAAGAAATGTGAGTTTCTCACATCCTCCGGCACCATCTGTGATTAGAATGACGCCAAGTAGAATTGCCACATCTGCTGAAGTGGTGTTCTTTTGATTGGGTGATTATTGATGTTATCTACAAATCCGGCAATTAACATCACCTGAAAATGAATGTTAGTGCACACACAGTTTTCTTTGTTACTTCTGGGCGTGCATGCAGGAATCAGAGGGGAAAATAGTGCCATTGGCATCTGAAAATCGAGGAAAAAGACTTCTGGTTGCACCAATAGACGTGCCTAACCAGCATAGTAAAATGCTGTGGTCATGGCAGGGAACGAAGCGGCAACTCGCCGGATGGTTATGGCACTTGTTGGTAGAGTTTCTCCAGTTGCCCGTTTCGAAGTATTCGAATTATACTTTTCTTTGTTTACATTCATAAGCTGACTAAATCTTTGCTGTCTTTAGAAGCTATTTTTGCAAATGATGATCCCCTCGTCGAGAATATCACGCACAGCAGCTTGACGTCTGTTGACAAAAGCTCGTTATCAGTATATTCTAGAGTCTCAGTTCTCGTCAACTGAAACAGAAAGAGTGAGACGCTAAAGTGACCTCTCTCCAGGAGTAATAGCTCTTGCTCAAGCTTTTCTTGCACTATTCATCATTGTTATTAATAATAGTGGATTAAATCCCTCATATTTGGCATATTTTAGCATCTTCTGCCAGTCGTTGCTTTCATCCCTGCTGTGGATCGGCAGTTGTGTCTCAATTCAGCCCTCCACATCCTCAGCTTTTATATTAGTCATATCAAACAACTTGTATATGTGCTCTCCAAAAGAGCGAGGAAGGCTTACAATACAATTCCGTATTTCCGCTACCTTCAAGTGGACTGCCGCACTCGTCCGAATTATCACCCCTGTTAGGCTTGTTGGTCGTTCTCGATGCCACCGGGCAACCAACCTCGACCTGTTTCGTCATCTGTGGCGGCAACCTGGTGATGCTTCTATCCGGCGTATGCATCCTGGGACCCTGGAGCGGACCGCGCCGCACTCGCCCGAATCATCATCATCCCGTTTGCGCTTGCTCACCGTTCTCGGTGCTACTGGACGTCCAACTACGACCTTTTTTTTTCTTATGTATGTTGGCCTTACTGCCACCTCATTCCGGGCCGATCGACCCCCTATCCGGCTATCAACCATACGCAGTCTTTGTGCGATCGAATCTGTACGCGTCGACTTCGACGATGACTTTTCACGCTCTTCGTCTCCTCTTCATCTCCCTAAATTTGAAGAATAACAATTACATGACAAACGTCGGAATGTATACATCTTGGGTAACTGTGACAAATTCGTACACAAATTACGACAGCGTATCGCTCCATTATATACAACATGTGCACGTACCACGTTGTGCCGCATCAAATCCAATCTTGTATTGACGCGACCGACACTCCTCCGCCCAGATTTCGAACTCCCCGCAATCGGTGTCATCTGTGAAAACAATACGGTTGTATATTCAAAATCATTATCTGATGAAGATCTTATGTTAACGAATAGGTTCCATGCCGTATTCTATTCCACAACGCGATTAAATTACAGTTCATCAACATGCGTACGGGTAAATTATTACCGCAAGTACGTCACTCTGGTTCGTGTCGCTTGCTGACGATGGCTCGGTAGCACTCGCCGCGAGATGCAAGGGTGGAAAAGTTATTCTCTTGCTAGCAATTCGGTCAGCGAGCTCGTCGATGGTGCCTGAAAATCTATCACATTTATAACACGACATCGCACCACGTAATACCTTTGTGACAAGTACTCGATCTAATAAATGAGCCTCGCGGTAGCATTTCGCTCGTCGAAATTTATGGAAACGTATATATTGTAACGTTCTTTGACGTTGCGGAAAATAAATTTGGATCCGCGAGTTTGATTATCTAGTCAAAAATCAAGAGCGTGAATAAAATGTTGTGAAAATGCTTCAATTGCGTAATGTGTGTTTCACGTTCGAAGTGTGAAACAAGACTGTTTTTACAATAATGTTGGTTGACGCAGCAACCATATTCTTTTGAAAGACACAAGAGGTTTGAAAACGTCTTTTATCTATGATGACTACTAGATCATTGGAGAGGGGATAAAACGGGTGATTTCACCCTTTGTAACACTCATTTTTAGGCCTGCTTACTTCAGCCTAGCGAAAACTTGTCTGAGATTTTGAACTTCTTCAAAGTCCTTGCCAAAAACGATTATATCGTCTAAATAGACGAGGCATGTTTTGCCAGTGAGCCCATGGAGAACAGCCTCCATCATTCGTTCAAAGGTAGCCGGGGCATTACTAAAACCAAACGGCATAATCTTGGACTGCCATAATCCTCAATCCGTAACAAAAGCTGTTTTTTCTTTATCTAGAGGATCCATTTCGACCTGCCAGTATCCGCTCTGAAGATGGTGCTGAACCAAGTTGCACCAGCTATCAGGTCGAGCGTCTCGTCGATTCTGGGTAGAGGGTAGGAATCATTCTTCGTTATACCGTTCAGTTTCCTGTAATCGATACAAAATCGTTTGGATCCGTCCTTTTTGTTACCAAGGACAATTTTTGAAGCCCAGGGACTAGACGGTGGTTCAATCACATCGTTCTTTAGCATGTCTTCCACAAGCTTCTTCACCTCTACTCGGGCGTTGAGAGCGAGTCTTCGAGGAGCTTGTTTTATTGGCGAACTCTCTCCGACATCGATCTTGTGCTTGACAGAAGTACATCGGCCCTTATCACCACCATCTTTGGCGAAAGAATCTATAAATTCTAGCAAAAGAGATTTAAACGATTCTACCCGAGCTGAATTTAACGAAATCGAAGATTTCTCAACAAGGCTCTGTAAATGTAATGAGAAATGTTGTTGAAAATCATCCTCTGAAGGTTCTATTTCCCGAATTCCAGGAGGAGTCCGGTAAATTCCATTTCTATTTGTACATAGTTATTTCGCGATTGTTTAAAGCTAGTGAATTTCTCTTAGTCGAGATGACACAGTTATGGGCTGTAAGAAAGTCTATTCCCAAAATACCTTCATCCTCTATATCTGCTATAAAAACCTTGTGTGCAGAGTCGATGCACCCAAAAAGGTTAGTTTGAACAGTAACCTGTCTCAAAACCGGGGTCGTCTCTCCAGTCGCTGTTCGCAGGGATAAAGAGGGATAAAGAGGGATAAAGAGGGATAAAGAGGGATAAAGAGGGATAAAGAGGGATAAAGAGGGATAAAGAGGGATAAAGAGGGATAAAGAGGGATAAAGAGGGATAAAGAGGGATAAAGAGGGATAAAGAGGGATAAAGAGGGATAAAGAGGGATAAAGAGGGATAAAGAGGGATAAAGAGGGATAAAGAGGGATAAAGAGGGATAAAGAGGGATAAAGAGGGATAAAGAGGGATAAAGAGGGATAAAGAGGGATAAAGAGGGATAAAGAGGGATAAAGAGGGATAAAGAGGGATAAAGAGGGATAAAGAGGGATAAAGAGGGATAAAGAGGGATAAAGAGGGATAAAGAGGGATAAAGAGGGATAAAGAGGGATAAAGAGGGATAAAGAGGGATAAAGAGGGATAAAGAGGGATAAAGAGGGATAAAGAGGGATAAAGAGGGATAAAGAGGGATAAAGAGGGATAAAGAGGGATAAAGAGGGATAAAGAGGGATAAAGAGGGATAAAGAGGGATAAAGAGGGATAAAGAGGGATAAAGAGGGATAAAGAGGGATAAAGAGGGATAAAGAGGGATAAAGAGGGATAAAGAGGGATAAAGAGGGATAAAGAGGGATAAAGAGGGATAAAGAGGGATAAAGAGGGATAAAGAGGGATAAAGAGGGATAAAGAGGGATAAAGAGGGATAAAGAGGGATAAAGAGGGATAAAGAGGGATAAAGAGGGATAAAGAGGGATAAAGAGGGATAAAGAGGGATAAAGAGGGATAAAGAGGGATAAAGAGGGATAAAGAGGGATAAAGAGGGATAAAGAGGGATAAAGAGGGATAAAGAGGGATAAAGAGGGATAAAGAGGGATAAAGAGGGATAAAGAGGGATAAAGAGGGATAAAGAGGGATAAAGAGGGATAAAGAGGGATAAAGAGGGATAAAGAGGGATAAAGAGGGATAAAGAGGGATAAAGAGGGATAAAGAGGGATAAAGAGGGATAAAGAGGGATAAAGAGGGATAAAGAGGGATAAAGAGGGATAAAGAGGGATAAAGAGGGATAAAGAGGGATAAAGAGGGATAAAGAGGGATAAAGAGGGATAAAGAGGGATAAAGAGGGATAAAGAGGGATAAAGAGGGATAAAGAGGGATAAAGAGGGAACAATCTGGTTATCGGATTTACGGTTACCTCCGCTCCGGTGTCTATAACCCAAAGACAATCGACGCCGTTCACAGTACCGCGCGCGTAAAGACCAGACTGTCGTAGACTTCTAATTAAAAACTGTTTTCTCGGAGGGCTTTCACTCCTAACAATCTGCGGTGATTTTCGCCCCGACAAATCATCTGGAATTAGTTTTTTGGGCGAGTTCTTGTTGGAGAACTCGACTGAGGATTTGCTTCCCCTATTTCTATATTTTTCTTACGCCAGTTATAAGAGTGTGGATTCGAGCCCTGCATCAGTTCTCCACTAATTTTTTCAATTATAAAACAATGATTGGCGTTATGGCCTGTTTTTTTTACCAAATATACAAGTCAAGCCGGTTTGACTTGTCATGACCGCGTTCTTATTTCCACGCTTGTTTTGCTGGTCATGAAAAGAACCTCGATTTTTTGGTTCAAAATTATTTCTACAATTTTGAGGCTTTGGCTCCTCCGAGTGTTCAAAGCTTCGTCTTTCTGAGGTGTTTTTGGACACCTCAATCCGACGAAGCTTGTTCAACCCGAAATATTGTTTTCGCATTGCCTCCACCTCAAAGGCTTTGGCCGTTACCTCCCGCAGCGAAGTGAGACCCGATGTCCCAACGGCTGTTTTAACTTCTGGATCATTGATTGCGTTTAAGAAAGCTTGTGTCGCCAATAAATTACGAGACTCGTGATCTGGCAAAGCTACACGAGAAAGCCGTTCAATATCTTGGTTAAGTGACGCTAGGTCTTCGTCTCGTCCTTGTCTTCTAGTCTGTAATTGAGCTGTGTACAATTTTGTCAGATGGTCATTTCCGTATCTTATTTTGAGCGCGGAGCCAAGTTTTTCATAATCGGAACTTTCTTCCGCAGACAATGCCGTTAAAACATTCAAAGCCGGCGGTCGAAGACAAGAGGCAAGACTGTGGGCCCCTATGGCGGAGTCCCACTGGTTATGTTTTGCAATTGTATTAAACTGACGTTCATAATCTGCCCATGGAATCTTTCCATCAAAAATTGGCGGTTTTGAAGGATAAAAGGGTTTCTCGTTAATTTGAGAAGCAGCCCCAGGAAATCTTGTATTATTCAATTGACTTGAATGGGAATAACGAGGTTGAACCTGAGGCAGAGGCTCGGAAAAGCCAACCTCATTAATAACTGTTCTACAAATTAGGGATTCATCTATTCCCCTCATAAAAGGTACAGACCTTGAGTCTCGAACATCCTGGAACCGTCCTGCATGTTGGACCTGTCGACTGAACCCGGGATTCGATGCCTGCGTTAAATCCATCATCAGGAAACCTAATCCCAACGAGAGCAGAGCGTCCTTCGGCATTCAGTGTATCAATCGGTCCATAACCGAGAAAGTTTGGGGAGGGGACTGAGTCTGGAGGTAGAAGATCATCGATCAAAGGGAGCCAGTCTTCATCACCTCTGAGAGTAGCTTCAATCCTGTTCCTTGTCACCCGAGGAGACACATAACATTCGTATAGGTTCTGCGACCTTTCGTCAATCGGGCCGAAGGATCCAGTTTTTCCAGGTCGATCAGTTATTCTTGGGCGTGCGGCGAGAGGTATGTTCAACATAACCTCATCACCTGCTTGGGTCGAAGTTTTGCCGATTAGGGACAAATACTCTGAGATAGGTCCGGGTAAGATAATAGGAGGTATGTAGACGCTTCACCCTCTATGCGGGCTGCACCCTCCCGATTCTGTTCTTGAAGCATCACCATAATCTGTAAGTTTAGAGCAACAGTACAGTGATGTAGAAACATGCTGTATGGCAACTTGCGGGGAATTCTTTCATCCACAGTCAGCATGTCCCTGTATGTTCGTTCGACCAAAAGGGGAAATGTTGAGAAATCAATTTACTGTGCATAACTCTGACGCACAGGTGTCAACCCTTGAATTGGTCCAACGGAGTACAACGGGGATGAAACTTCCGCTGTCTCTTCTTTCGCCGCGAAACTGGGAATTGGTTCTTCCGGTTTCTTTGGCTGGGACGGAGTTCCTTTTCCCTTCTTTTCACGCCACTGTTGAGTTCGGGCACGCTGTCTATTTTGCCGGTTCTCATTTGGCGGCTTGGCTGACTCCTGTTCATAACGGAGTTCAACTTCATCTTCTTTGGCCCAATTGCCTTGGGCTTTAGCTCGTTGAACGCTCTCATACGTTCACGGTTACGATCCGGTTCTCCAGGATTTAGGTTTTGTTTGTTTTGTCTACTGGCCATACTGACGATAGTAGCTTCCAATTAAATATTTAGGTATGTGAAGAAAAACGACGAACGGGCGAGGGAACGGGCGAGGGAACGGGCGTGGGAACCGGCGTGGGAACCGGCGTGGGAACCGGCGTGGGAACCGGCGTGGGAACCGGCGTGGGAACCGGCGTAACGACTCTGGAACCTCGAGGAGTGACAGCCGGTTCTCCTGAGCCATTCACCTGATAAACAGCCTGAAGAGCTGCCACGGTCGTCCGAAACAGTTCATGAAGAATGGTCTCGGATCGTTCTTGAGCTTCTCTATCAAGCCTCCGCTGCTCCAACTGAGAGGCAATTTCCCTTTCTCGTTGTTCCTGTTGAATGACGATTTCTTGCTTTCGCTGCTCTTGTTGATCAAGAAGCAGTTGAAGAAGTTGCTGTTGTTGACGCTCAGCGGCTTCTTGTTGTTGAGATATGATCTTCAGTAGATCAATCTGAGAGAATGTCGCAGGAATTGGATGAGAGTCCACTGAAGGTGATATAATCGTTTCAGGGACCCGCGGATTCTCCGTAACGAAAGGTTCTTCTCCGCCACTTTTCCTTCGACGTGAGCGCGTCATACGACTGTTGCTCATGGTTTATTTCACGCACTGAATTGACTTGATTGAAAAGAAACTCGAGATCCCACTTCTGACACCAATATAACGTACTTTGACGTCACGGAAAATAGATATGGATTCGCGAGTTTAATTATCAAGTCAAAAGAAATCAAGAGCGTGAATAAAACGTTGTGAAAATGCTTCAATGCAAGATATGTGTTTCTCGTTTTAAGTCTGAAACAAGACTGTTTTTACAAATAATGTTGGTTGACGCAGCAAGCTTATTCTTTTGAAAGACTTGAGAGGTTTATAAACGTCTTCTATCTTAGATGATTACTAGATCATTGAAGAGGGTTTCCCGCCTCTCGGTCACTCGGAGAAAATGACCGAGAACTTTACCGCGCGCACAATGAATCAGCGTCCGAGAGGTATACTGGACTCTTATCAAACGGCCTGCTGCTATAGATTCGCTGCATAAATCCGTTCCACCCATCAAAATCGCTTCCATATCTATTTTTAGCACACAACCAAAAGAAATCAGTCTCGTTGATGTTGACATCATAATCGATTGACTTCAATGTATTCAAATCTTGAACAAGAATATTCCCGAAGCCGGCATTCGCTCCCTTATTCAAATGCTTCAAGTGAATTCTTCCAAAGTTACCTATAACTCGAGATGAAGGTATCTTCTTCACCCTTTCCATTGACGTCGTTGTATTGACCGAAGACGCAGGAGTCACAATCTCAATACCACCCATAGAATGGAAAGTATTCTTTCCATCGATGGTATTGACATTGTGATCCGCGTTATCGAATACAAATTGTACGTATGAATTCATGTATTCAAATAGGGTATCATGATTAAGAATAGAGGAATGTAACAACTGGGTTTCTTCATAAGAGGAACAGAATCCTAAGGTATTGAGAATTTGAATCAATTCGCGTGACCCGTATTGTTTCATTAACGTCGCAGCTAATCCTACTTGTAGTGACGATAGATAGGAAGGACCTCGGGCGGACCAATGCAATGATCGCGTGACAAATCGATAGTATTTTGCGTTCAAAGTTTTCCGGATTCTTTTTTTTTGCTGTTACTAAACTAGTTACGAAGCATTTCAGTGTTTTCGGTACGTCTGATTCAACTGTCTCGTGAAATCGGTCAGGAGCAGGATATGATTTTGTATCATAAACATGGGATTTGATATCTTGTAGAATGATCTGAGAGGCTGCCTCAACTACTCTTAAACGTTCATCTTTCTCGTCACTCAATTTTCGGGAGTACCATTGATCAGTCAATAACTTTTTACCTACATCTGCAAAAGTAATTATGGGGCCATTTTGAGAGGAATGAATTATGATATCATCACCGAATAGCCCTTTCAGATGTTCCTTTAAGTATCTCAGCGTTGGCAATTGAAAATTTCCCTCTTGATAATCCTTGAGAATCTCATTCATACTGAACTGACAACTTAAATGCTTGTGTTCCACCAAATACTTCGCAATGTACCTTGCTGCTTTCAAGCTTGGTGATTCGGAAGAAGTAACAGAAGATTCTCTTGATAAGTCTCGATATATAACTTTCTGACATCTATCATGATACCTAGCACGGACTTGAACGAGATCGTCTACTGAATTAATTCTATACAGAAATTCTAGAAAGCTAGGATTCGCCGAGTTGGAGAATTTTTCGAGTAACTTCCGTTTGGAGTTTGAATTTGCGAAGACAATAATATCCCTACGCTCTTTCTTCTCTCTGTTTTGTGTCTGAATGTATTGATCTGACGCGTCTTTTGCGCAAAAAATGCACAGACTTTCGAAATCGAAGTCAAGTGAAACACCCGATTGACGTGTATTTGTGGCTGGGCCATCTTCTCTCTGTTCTCTCGATTCCAATTCACGTACGTACTTACGAATCTCTCGTTCGTAAGTATAATTCTTGGCACAGGAATCGTGAACCTCCAACCTTCTGTACTTTTTCAACTCCACGTGTTTCAAATCCTTTCTCCTTCCGCTCGCAACTACGCAGCTGTTCAGAGCAGCCTGGGATAGCGTCCGTGTTGCACGTCCATCGTTCAAAACTTTGTCACACAACAGGCACAAAGCATTTTCATCCCCAGCCATGATGAAAATGGATAATCTAAAAAAATTAGTGAATAATTTCATTACTATTTACATACTCGTACGATAATACAAATTTATGCATGTATATATACATTGAATCACTTGAATACTTACAAAGAAGTAAAAAATTTCTGCTGAAATCCAACCGAAACCTTGTACTGAGGCAGCTAAGCGTCAATAAATTCCATGACAAGCCACGCTCCTCGGCAACAAAACGCTCCAAACGAATAATAGCGTTGCTTGTTGACTCGAAATCTTCAAAACCTATTTGAACAATTTCATTACTATCTACATGCTCGTACAATAATACGAATATGATTGTATTTCTTTGACATGTTAAAAACTATGATATACTTTAATGCACGCATATGTATATTCTTGTGTAAATATATATACATATACACAAACGCATATACACGTGCATCATATGAATGTATGTATACACATATAGACACAGAGAAAGAAGTATGTAATAAATTGAATCACTTGAATACTTACAGCAAAATGAAAAATATCCTCTGCTCGGAGTAAAACTGTGAATGTAATCTTGCACTAAAACTGCGCGGCGTCTATATATCGTCGCTTGTGAACTCCGAATTCCCCTTGAACACGCACTGATGCTACTTGCTCAACGGAAATTTTTGGAATGAGAGAATGAAAGAGAGCGAAGAGCAGCTGTGGTCCCACTCTCAAAAGGATGCCCTTCTACCTGCCCCCCACCGCTACCGCTGCCGCTGCCTAATACCCAAAGCTATGGGTCACTGAGCATCGCAGGCGTCTATGATATTTCGGCCGAAATAATGAATAATATTGTATTTGATTAATTAATAATAATTCACTTATTATAATACTGATTTTTGCAACATATTACAAACTCAACAATAATATTATTAAATTTTTTAAATTTGGGAGTATTTTGTTCATTTTATCATAATGATGAATAATAAAGTAAACGAATACTCAGCATGGAAATCTAAATTTTCATGAATAAAATTTTCATGAATAAACTAATGATTAGCAACGAAAAAAATCGAGATTTATACTTCCGTCCGATTTTGAGTGTTTGAATAAAAGAATTTGTTGAATGTGATTCGATATTCTTATACTCACGACTCGGCATATCGATTTAAAAAAAAAAATCATCAAAATACGTCAATTAGAACCCGAGATATTGTCGAAAAAAAAACGCGCGCACGTTATTGAAACAGTGAACTCGATTTTTGCGCCTGCCGGCTGCGGCGAGTCTCTCCCCCCACCACGGCGCCCGACGGTCTGCCGCGCACTTTTTGCCTCAACAAGCTAAGTTGTTCACTTGATTTTCGATATGAAATCAGTTAGAAGCTTGAAAAACATTGTTTGGCATATCAAGTACTGATATTAAAGAAGACAATAGCGTTCGTAAAATGTCGAAATCGTAATTTGTTAATTAACAAAGTCACTTCGACTTTGAAGTGTTCTAGTTAACAAACAAACTGTCCGATTACCATGAGTCTTGTTTCAAAAGTTGCGTCTTCTTTTGCTCTAACTGTTCCACTTTCCCGAATTCGATTCCGACAATAATTGACGAACTTATTAGCATTTGTTGCTAAGGTCAAATTTGAGTCATTTTTCGGAAAATTCCCTAGTTCATAATAATTGCAATAGGATGGTAAAACTTGTTGGACACGTTAGGGGGAGGTCCCAGGTATCTGTAAAAAAATCGGCAGCAACTCAGAAGGCCTCATTTTGGCTCACGTTAACAATAACGATAACGCAACTCTCGAATCGGGCTTAATTAACAATGATATTCGGAAAAAACTATCGAGCGCACAGCGATCGGGCTGCGCATGCTTTTTCATAAAGGCTTGATGTACTCTTTCTGACCCTCCAGAGAAAGATTGTTCGATTTCAATTGTTTGCAAAATACGTGTGAAAAAAGTACTTTTTTCGATAAAAAATCATCGAAAATCGTTGATTTGGCGATGAAAAAATTTTTTTAATTTTTTAAAATTTTTTTAAACAACGTATCCGTGTGTGAAATTTGATTTTGAACAAGTTTGCTTCTATACATTTTTCTCGTAGGGTCGATACTTTGCGTGTAATAGAGGAAAAATGGTCTGAAAAAGGAGAAAATCCCGAAATTGGAATATTTAAACGTCTCTAAATAATTGTACGGAAAAGCTTGAGATGGCGCAACTTCAGAATATGTTTCTATATGTGAAAGGAACCCATTCCACAAAAAATTGGCTTCCCACCAATCACAACCACGATCTGCCACTTTTTGACCTAATTCTACTGGACTATTCCATGAATCTTTTTCGGCACTAGTTAATCCTTATAGACCTTGTTTGCTCTTTGCCTCTATTGACTTTAGTTAAAGCATTGCTGTTGCATAATACGTGAGCTCTTCACGGACGATAACCCTTTCGAGCTTCTCATCAGATCTGAGTCCATCATGTTTCTGCGGCAATGTCTACAATCTTTCGAAAATTGGTGAAGAAAATTTGTCTGGGTGCTATCTCTGTTACAGTGACGTCTGCTCCAAATATAGCTTTGGAAATAATCGATTCATTTCTTTGAGCTGTACTTGATTCAAGTTACTATTATCTCTTCCGCATCACTAATATAGTTCTGACTATGCTTATCTTCAAAATATCTTTCAGTTTGTTTATCTTGATAGCGTCGTATCTTCTGCCTAAGTTTGTATATTTGGTTTTCGGTTTCTGTATCTTTTATTCTATTCAGTTTTGCTAAAATGTTTGTCAAGCGATGTTCGTGATGATCTACGACATGCAACCATTCTTTCATTTTTGCAGCTGCTGGAATATAGGAATGACTGACACTTCCGTCTATCTCGAAGGTCAAATAGTCCTTTGCTATCTATTGTTTCAGCTACCTCTTCGACGAATGAATCGTCTGAGAACGTTAGCGATGTAGATGATCCCTGTGATGTTGAACTGTCTATGATTTCTTCAGAAAAATTTTGTCGTTGTTGGTTCTTTGATCCTTCCAATTCTTTCATAGAATTTAATCATATAGCGTTTCGCTCCATTTTCCTCACCAATAGGTATCTCTTCTACCTGTTAGTCGCCCATAGCGAACATTGATGAGTCATCAAAAGTAGTCATTGTATTGAAAAGATTTTGATCTCTTTTCCTCCAATCAAGGACTAGTGATCTAATGTACATTGTAACGCTAAATTCTGTTATCCTCGGATGAGGACTTACCGTTACAAATTGGTGCGATTCTCTACTTATCCGCAATATCAAACTATAACAAAATGATTACGTTGGGCGCCAGACGCGTGAGCGTCGATTTTCAAACAATAATGCAAATCAATAAAATAAACACAAAACCGTACAAAAGAGATAAATAGAGAACCCGTTGTATGGCTGGCTAGGCACAGGTACGATCGCGTACATCCCGGTAGAGTGGCGGAATTCAAGGCAGCTAACAGTAATTCCAGAATTACAGAAAATAACAAAATGAAGGATAAACTCCAGGCAAAATGAAAATGAACAGGTCAATCGATCATATATTGTCGAGAAGGTTACAATGATTGAGACAGGCAAATAAGACGGTATTGACAGCGACAGTTTATAGAATAAATAATCGTTGTTCACAAAAATTTCGGTAGAATAGCAGTAAACGGTAGCTTTTAGAACGAGAGACGGTAGTTAACAGAGTAAAATGAACGTAGGTCGGGAGATGCGATATAATGCAAGATTTGACTTGAAACTACACGTCACTGGGCGACGTGATCTTACCCAAGTTGCAAATGACGCTACGAAAATTATTATTCTGTCTATTAGAACGAGAGAACTTTACTGCGATCGGTAGAAAACAACGTAATGATAGTTTGGTAGATAATACGACAAATCTACCATGAATTATAACCAGTATGAGAGATTGACATTCAGTAACAATTTACCAAGTCTGCAAACGATAGACTAGATAGCCTTCGGTAGAATTCTTCGGAAACGGTAGATTCGACAATTTATAATTATTACGTACTTGAGGAATTAAATAATGAATTCCTAAACATAACTTTTGAGAGAATACAAAATACAAAATTATGAGAGTGAGAATTTCGGAGAGTTTACAAAATAAAGAAATACACTAAAATACACCGCAGTACGAAAGAATATTTTATAGAACTTAATTTAACAAAATACAGAGAAATGAATATCAGGCAAAAATAATATAAAATTGCCAATAGCAATAATAAAAAAGTGCGGTATTATCTAGGGCTGATTCTACGCTCGCTTGTACTCCAAGGAACTCGATATATGATACAATAGGCACAAGATAAATAAAATATAAAGCACACTACTATTACAAAAAGAGTATGGAATGAAATATAAAGCCATTAGGGCTCAAAATACGATAGAAAGTGCAGAAGCAGGCTAATAGAGATTCACAAATAATCAGAAAAATCATAAATACAAAAGAAATAATTATTTGGCAGTTACGAGGTCGCTCAGATACGAAAATAATAAATTACTGAAATCATGCAGTCACACGGCGGCTTACTGCAACTCTAGGCCGTGGACCATGATTCACACAAAACTGGCATCACACGATGCAACCAAGAAACAGTAAATATAATATTGATGGCCGAAATCATGCAGCCACACGGCGGCTTACTGCAACTTTAAGCCGTGGACCATGATTCACAGAAAGTCGATAAATACCATAAGAAAGAATAGAATTTATGAGCAACTTCGTAACGATACCATTCAAAGGCAGAAGCCCTACCTTGGCGGTTGACTTCAGGCACACAAACTGACTCTAATTTAAATTATACGTTATACTAGCAAAACTGAGAAGGAAGGGAAAAAGAATGGAAAGAGTTTATAGGATAAAGGTTTTCGGTAGAATAAACGATAAAACGATGGCGGTAGAAGGAAAGGTATCGGTAGCTTAAATCGGGAGAATGATGCGGAAAGCAAAGCTGTCTCTTAGCAGGTCAAGCGTAGAATAGCAGGTCGTAGTTCGGCTCGCCGATCTCGCGGTGTCGTGAGGTGGATCTTCTTTGATTGGTGGATCTTCTTTGATTGGTGGATCTTCTTTGATTGGTGGATCTTCTTTGATTGGTGGATCTTCTTTGATTGGTGGATCTTCTTTGATTGGTGGATCTTCTTTGATTGGTGGATCTTCTTTGATTGGTGGATCTTCTTTGATTGGTGGATCTTCTTTGATTGGTGGATCTTCTTTGATTGGTGGATCTTCTTTGATTGGTGGATCTTCTTTGATTGGTGGATCTTCTTTGATTGGTGGATCTTCTTTGATTGGTGGATCTTCTTTGATTGGTGGATCTTCTTTGATTGGTGGATCTTCTTTGATTGGTGGATCTTCTTTGATTGGTGGATCTTCTTTGATTGGTGGATCTTCTTTGATTGGTGGATCTTCTTTGATTGGTGGATCTTCTTTGATTGGTGGATCTTCTTTGATTGGTGGATCTTCTTTGATTGGTGGATCTTCTTTGATTGGTGGATCTTCTTTGATTGGTGGATCTTCTTTGATTGGTGGATCTTCTTTGATTGGTGGATCTTCTTTGATTGGTGGATCTTCTTTGATTGGTGGATCTTCTTTGATTGGTGGGTTGACCCCCCACCGCAAATAGGCCATCCCCCTGTGGCGAATATTGGTTACTGCGTGGTCATACGTTTTCCAAAATTACCGCTAGATGTGGTGTAATGTGCTGCTCGCGATTTCGTCGTTGTCACCAACTGGTACGATTTTGCAGCTGCTTCGGTTTACGGTCCAGGCTGCCTATCATCGGGGACTTCTTTGACAGAGGCATACACAGGGTGCCTCTCGGCCAAAGTTACCGGGTGAAGAGTGACGCCTCATTGTTCACCTCCACCGGCTTTTGCACAGAGAGTAGCTAGCTGCCTGTGCCTGAGGTCGTGCAGTCTGACGATTGGCCAAACCGTGGACCACGAACCACACAATTAGTCCTTGCCGATAGGAAGGCAGCGTCGATCCTCAGAACGATGGCTTTATCAACCTGGACGTAGTGTTTTGGGGTCGGTCCGGCACCAGGCCGGTAAGTCGGAGGATGGCAGGCTACGGTCTGCCCTTCACGCCATCCTTACGGCATCCGATAGAGCTGGCGGCTGGTTCCTCTCCGAGAAACGGTGCCCTCGGCCGCCCGGAGGATTTTTATCTCCCTGTTCACCGGCAGTCGAGGCGATACGGAAGGTTCGGGTGGATGCTACCCCAGGTGTATATAAAGGTGCACCAAGGTAGCCAGTGTAGCCTGATGAGACCGTCGGTAGGCGAAGTCGTCGAGAGCTGCAAACGGTAGCTAGTGGTCCATCGTTGGTCGGGATCGTTGGTCGGGATCGTTGTCGTCCAAGTACCTTATTAGCTTGCGCCGAAGCGCGAAATAGAAATTAACAAAAAAGAATTGGTTAAAAGTAGTTATTGCCTATTTTGTATCGAGTTCGGTTGGAGTACCCTGCTGAGGACGCGTAAACTATAAATAATGGCGGTTGTGTGCCCTTGTGACGGGCGACTCTGAAACGCCACGTTACAATATAAATATGTATACATGTATGTTATTTATACACTCTGATGACACCAATTTTTTTTTTCCTTTTTTTACTGGAAATACTGAGAAATGACCTCAATTTCATTGTCCTGCAAGCCAAATTGGATTTTGACAAATCGTGTGAATTTGACGAACGATTTTATGTAAAATGTACACTTCAATGACACTGTTCATATAAATTTCTTCATATTATTTATACATTTTAGTGACACCATGTATATACTTTTACATATATATTGATATATATAAAATTTTTTTTGAAATAACGGAATTCCGATTCTGGGACGTTGACGAGTCGACGAAGAAGCTTGGAGAGAAATGTGTAGTAGGTCGTCATGGCGGGTACCTGGACCCCGAGTCAGCGAAATGTGCGATGCGTGATTTTGCGATTGCAGTTTTCGGGGACATTGACTTTTTCGAAAATCCTAACGGAAATTTTTTTCAATTTTTTTCCCAATGAAATGCGCCCCCGGTAATCAAAGACTTCCTCCGAGCCCGGTATATTCAACTGTGTCACCGAAATGGATAAATAACGCGCACACACACACACACACACACACACACACACACACACACACACACACACACACACACACACTGTAACGTACTTTGACGTTACCGAAAATAGATATGGATCCGCGAGTTTATTTATCAAGTCAAAAGAAATCAAGAGCGTGAATAAAATGTCGTGAAAATGCTTTAATGCAAGATATGGGTTTCTCGTTTGAAGTCTGAAACAAGACTGTTTTGACAATAATGTTGGTTGACGCGGCAACCTTATTCTTTTGAAAGACAAGAGGTTTATGAACATCTTTCATCTATGCTGACTACTAGGTCATTAAAGAGGGGGCAAAACGGGTGATTTAACCCTTTGTAACACTACTCCCCCCCGAGGAAAAGAGTCGTCCTGACTCGGGAAAGATGATATAATTACAAAAGTGATCTAGCAGTCAGTGCTCAAAGGTGAGTTGGAGCTGTGGCTCTAAAAATTTAAAGACCCCCTTTTTACTATCTGGCATTTGCCCACAGTCTGAAGGTAAACTACAGAAAACCTTGGGCAGATAGTTAAGCGTTAAATAATCTCAAAAATTTATGTGCCTTGTTTTATAAAGGTTAGTGTTATTGAGTGTTGTGTATCTTCATGAATTTGAAGACATCAAAATCATCCGGATCGTCGTCGAAAAGAAAATTCATTCCTCTTCAGGGAAAATAGTCCGGTGAATCAAACACAGATGAGTACGACGAGGCGGGAAACCGTTACTGGAAAAACTCTAGGTCCTAGGCAACGTAAAGGCTGATTCCCTCTGAAAACCGGCACACGTAGCAGGAAAAAGGAATGGGTGACTGAATCCAGGACTTCTTCAGAAACAGCACACCCTAGAATTTGGAGGACAAATGTGAGTGGTGGTACAACAATTCAAATTCACTGAGAGAATTTGGGAGAATACACGAATAAAATGAATTGAATATTTATATGAAAGAAAAGAAACTATCTTATCTCATTTATTTCGTGTCATTCTTCAAAATGAAGGCCACCAGTCATCCTTAGGAATTGGGAAAGGTCGGAAGGTAAAAGCTGTTCGCAAATAACCTGAAAAGTGCTTACAAAAACTGACACTTGAGGTTAATAAAATGTGAAAATCAAGCAATCTCTCATCGACCTCGAAAAATAATCGTGGCTCTTTTCACATTAATAAACCAAAGCCTATCCGACACAAAACTCGATTGCGAAGAAGTTTCTAGAAAAACTTGGTCGGCTGTAGCTTCTGCATTTATGACCAAAACGGGAGCCGATAAAGAAAAGGTTTGATTTACTAGCCAATCCTCATAAACCTCATGAATAGTTCTGAGTAGCTCTAAAGAAATGTTCGATTCATCCTCACGAGAACGGGAACTAACTCGAGCGAAAGAAGTTTCTGGGGAAACTCGCAAATGAACAATCAAATCTACCTACTCTGAGCTCAGACGAGCGAATGAGAAGATCGAAATTTTTCATCAATAAATGAGATTCGAAGTCGCGAAAATTACCCAACCTTCGACGAGCTTCATTTCCCTGACAGGCAATAAAATAGGTTGGGAATGCCTGTCACGCATAACCAAAATAATTCAGAGAAAGAGGTTAACTCCAATGATGATTTTATATAAAAACGTCTGAAACTAGTTCCTCAAACCAGCCTCAGAAGAAGAGTTAGTTTGAGGATTGAGGATTTTCTTCCCCAACCTCTATATCTCTTTCGCCAATTATAGGAATCTGAATGCGAGTTTTGTATCATTTCTCTACTATTCTTTTTAAGTAAAAAGCAATGATTGGCATCATGTCCTATTTTATGACAAAATAAACAAGTTACTACATTTTGATCTGTCTTAACTGCGCCTCTAATTTCGGGTTTGTTGCTCTGATTCTGAAGAGAACCACGATTTTCACGATTATAATACTTGTTATTATTTCTATTTCTATTTCTGTAGTATTAAGGCTGTGACTCTTCCGTGTGTTCAAAACCTCGTCTTTCTGAGGTGCTTTTGGACACCTCAATCCGACAAAACCGGTTCAACCCAAAATATTGTTTTCTCATTGCCTCCACCTTAAGGGCTTTGACCGTTGCCTCCCGCAGTGAAGTGAGACCCGATGTCCCAACGGCCATAACAATTTCTGGATCATTGATTGCGTTTAAGAAAGCTTGTGTCGCTAATAAGTTACGAGATGGCTCGTGATCTGGCAAAGCTACACGAGAAAGCCGTTCAATATCTTGACTAAGAGACGCGAGGTCTTCGTCTCGTCCTTGTCTTCTAGTCTGTATTTGAGCTGTGTACAATTTTGTCAATTGGTCATTTCCGTATCTTAATTTGAGCGCGGAGCCAAGTTTTTCATAGTCGGAAATTTCTTCCTCAGACAATGCCGTTAAAACATTCAAAGCCGGCGGTCGAAGACAAGAGGCAAGACTGTGGGCCCCTATGGCGGAGTCCCACTGGTTATGTTTTGCAATTGTATTAAACTGACGTTCATAATCTGACCATGGAATCTTTCCATCAAAAATTGGCGGTTTTGAAGGATAAAAGGGTGTCTCGTTAATTTGAGAAGCAACCCCAGGAAATCTTGTATTATTTAACTGACTTGAATGGGAATAACGAGGTTGAAACTGAGGCAGAGGTTCGGAAAAGTCAACCTCATTATTAACTGTTATTCTACCAATTGGGGATTCATCTATTCCCCTAATAAAAGGCACAGACCTTGAGTCTCGAACACCCTGGAACCGTCCTGGATGTTGGACCTGTCGAACACCGCGAACGGGAGAGGGATTCGGCGAGGGATTCGGCGAGGGATTCGGCGAGGGATTCGGCGAGGGATTCGGCGAGGGATTCGGCGAGGGATTCGGCGAGGGATTCGGCGAGGGATTCGGCGAGGGATTCGGCGAGGGATTCGGCGAGGGATTCGGCGAGGGATTCGGCGAGGGATTCGGCGAGGGATTCGGCGAGGGATTCGGCGAGGGATTCGGCGAGGGATTCGGCGAGGGATTCGGCGAGGGAAGCGGAGTAACGACTCTAGAACCTCGAGGAGTGACAGCCGGTTCTCCTGAGCCATTCACCTGATGAACAGCCTGAAGAGCTGCCACGGTCGTCCGAAACAGTTCATGAAGAATGGTCTCGGATCGTTCTTGAGCTTCTCTATCAAGCCTCCGCTGCTCCAACTGAGAGGCAATTTCCCTTTCTCGTTGTTCCTGTTGAATGACGATTTCTTGCTTTCGCTGCTCTTGTTGATCAAGAAGCAGCTGAAGAAGTTGCTGTTGTTGACGCTCAGCGGCTTCTTGTTGTTGAGATATGATCTTCAGTAGATCAATCTGAGAGAATGTCGCAGGAATTGGATGAGAGTCCACTGAAGGTGATGGAATCGTTTCAGGGACCCGCGGATTCTCCGTAACGAAAGGTTCTTCTCCGCCAATTTTTCTTCGACGTGAGCGCGTCATACGACTGTTGCTCATAGTTTATTTCACGCACTGAATTGACTTAATTGAAAAGAAACTCGAGATCCCACTTCTGACACCAATGTAACGTACTTTGACGTTATGGAAAATAAATATGGATCCGCGAGTTTAATTATCAAGTCAAAAGAAATCAAGAGCGTGAATAAAATGTCGTGAAAATGCTTTAATGCAAGATATGTTTCTCGTTTTAAGTCTGAAACAAGACTTTTTACAATAATGTTTGTTGACGCAGCAACCTTGATCTTTTGAAAGACGTGAGAGGTTTATAAACGTCTTTTATCTATGCTGACTACTAGATCATTAAAGAGGGGGTAATCTCACCCTTTGTAACGATATATATATATATATATATATATATATATATATATTTACATCCACGAATTGTCCTCTATTTTTATATATATATATATATATATATTTAGGTAATTTTATTTGGGCTTCCGGAAAATTTACCATGAAAAACCGAACTGTTTATTATATTTGTAACTATTTTTTAATACTTCATTCGTCATATTCAATTATAATAATAACATATGATACTACGATATAGTTACACTACCCTTCATCTCAGTTGATTATTCAATTTTTCCATCATCTTCTTTCCGTTTTACACTTACCTATATTACCTTCATATTTTTCTATTGGTTGAAATTCTGTAAATTTATTATAATTAAAGTTAATTAAAGAATTACAATGTTTGGAAAATAGAAACACGCTGAAAGAAATGTTGAGAAATTGTCATACCCAAACGTACTACATTAATACGTATAATTGTGCAATATTCAATGTGCAATACGACTCCAAATATAATCTCTATTTACCAACAAAGTCCATTCGCATCAAAATGAGTACATATTGGAAGCACCAATGCTTCAGTTTCACACTAGAACTTTACTTCAAAAACATTCACCAAAAATTTCGTTTCAGAAAAAAAAACTGTTGCTAGCAATATGCTAAGAGACGAGAAAGGTAAAAACTGTTATTCAACATTATTTAAGCAATTTTGATTTTTGGCGTAGACTAATCTAGGGATGTGACCTCGAGTCGGAAAAATCGATTGCTCAATATCGATTTTTTTTTGTTTAGAAATAAATCGATTGGTAAAAAATCGATTTAAACAAAAATAATCGTTTTTTGTTCATATTTCGATTTTTTATATATTTTTCTATACGATAAATGCCAATAAGATGAATTAGTAAAAATATATTATGAATATTTAATTCGAATGAAAAATATTCGAGGTAATAAGTATAAAAAAATAGTCAAATCGTCGATTTTCAGATTTTTTAATAATTCAGATTCGAACTCTTCACATACAAATTTTTAATATTCTTAAAGATTTAATTCGGTACAAATATTACAAAACAATACGTATAAAAATATGATTATTTTAGTCTCAAAACTAAAATACAAAACACATCACTTGCTACAATCTAAGTTTAGATAATGAAAAAAACGAATATTCAAATATATGAATTGGTATTATCACAAATGATCAGTAGTCAAGTTTAATATTAGACTAAATCAAGCATGAAATTAACTGGCTTATATTTATAATAATTAAAACGAAAGTCTAGTCTTAAAACTAGAAAATTCAATAAGTTTTTCGTAAACTTTAAGTTTAATTAATGATCTTAAAATAAATAATTGCCATAAATGTTTAGTTGTACTTAACATTTGACTAGAATCAAAGTAAAATAAACTGATTAGTTCAAGTAGAAAAATAAAAAGATAATTGTTAAATATCAAAATTGAAAAGGAAAATAAGCTTCTTTCAATCTTTGAGCTCCAATGATAAAAAAAAAACAAAAATAAATAATCGCTACAAATGTTTAATGTCACTTAAAATTTGACTAGAATCGAAGTAAAATAAACCGATTAGTTTAAGTAGTAAATAAAACGTTAATATTTAAAAACAAATTTTAAAATAAAAAGAAAGCTTTCTCCAAACTTTGAATCACAACATACAATAAAACTTCAATAAATTATTGCCATAAGTCTTCTGTTAAAGAGTTTAAAAATAATAATTTTGGTAATCGCTTTCCTAAAATACGATTTCGAGTTTTCCTCAAAATATTCCCAGCTTTAGAAAATAGCCTTTCAGCTGGTGCAGAAGTGGCCATCACTGAGAGATGTTTTACAGCTAAATTCGTTAACTTTGGAAAAGTTCCTTCATAGTTTTTCCATACATTTAGAGGGTCTACCTCAAGATTTGATAACGGTGCAGCAATATACAAGTCAAGCTCTGTATTCTTGGTCGTTGACGTGTTTGCTGACACTATTTTTTCATGGTGTACCTTCCATATATCTTGTCCGTTAACCGTCACTTCTGATGAAACCGATGATTCAGAATGGGTCACTGCTAGAACATCATCATTTCTCATGTTCAAACTCAAATATCGGTTTGTATAATCGATTGTCTTTGACAAGGATAACGGCTCATCTAAATAAATTTTTTTAAATCTAGGATCCAAAAAAGTTGCGACTGAGAAAAGGTGAACTTTTTGGATGTTTTCAAATCTTTTGATCAACTCCGTTTGCAGTGAATATTTTAATTGGTTAGCCAAATCACTATCTATCGTTGTTGCATCTAATAGAATTCTCAAACACTTGATCATAGGTATGGCTTTACTGGCTGTCACATATTTTTCGGCGCTCATTTTTTCAGTGACATCGTGAAAAGGTCTTAAAACTTTTTCTATTTCTTTAAGTACAACAATTTCGTTTGCTTGAAGCATTTGGGGTGCATTTGGATGTTTTAATAAAATAGATCCTATTGTACTACTCATTAATATAAAACGTTCAATCATAAGTAATTGTGAGTTCCATCTAGTGGATACGTCACCAACTAAATGCTTCACTTTTCCATCAGGAATTTTTTCCTGCGTTTGTAATTGTCGCAACTCTTCAGCGCCTACGCCACTTTGGTGGAACCAAGTTACAATTTTTCGAACTTTATCCAAAAATAATTTCACTTCAGTAGATTTCACTGAATTATCAACCACTAAATTCAGTGTATGAGCTACACATCGAATATGTTTTGCCCGACCAAAACTAATTTCAACAGCCTTAACTATGTTACTGCCATTATCAGTAGTAACACTTACAATTTTTTCAATAGACAAATCCCAATCTCCACATACTTTAAGAATCATCTCCGATAAATATTCTCCGGTATGGTTCTCATGTAGCGGTTCACATGCAATGCTCATAGATTGCATTTCATAGTTTTCTATGAAGTGCACTGTCACACCTAAAAAACTTCTTAATTGCATATCCTTCCATTCATCTATTGTGAGACAGATATTTTTAATAGATTTTAATTTTTGTTTGATAATAGTTTTCTTTTCTTCATATTTAGTGTCGATAAGTTCTGTGATTGTTTTGCGACATGGAACGTTGTACAAAGGTGCCACAGTCTTCATTAACTTTTTGAATCCTATTCCTTCCACCATACTGTAAGGAAGACTGTCTCGAGTTATCATTTCTGCGATAGTCTGCGTTATTTGTTTACTTTTATCGCCATTTGGAGCATATGCAGAAACTCTCGAAAAAGCAGCTCCAATACTTAATTTAGCTCGTTTTGGCGTTGAAAATAAAGCCTCACTTCCTGTTGATAAAGTTGTTTTCGAAGTTTGTGCCAATGGATTGATATTATCACAGTTATTAATATCCTGAATAGCAACTGCACATGAATTCTGTAGCGATAAAAATAAAAATTAAATTAAATTGAATATTTATTCATTATTTCATCGAAATTATTATTTACATTAATTTTTAAAAAATGAATAATAGCTAAAACACCTTTTGATGACATGCATTTTTGATTTCAGAATTAAATAGAGAAATATATAATCATAAATGCGTTATTAACCTCTGAAATGATGTTACTATGGAGTAAGAAATAGAGAATCAAATTTTATTTTCATAAGTCTAAAATATTTGCAATTAATGCATATAAAATTTACTTATTATTTGAATTTTATGATTTGCTCTCATAAAGACCATAACAAAGAATAAATAATGACTTTTTGCATTAAATGATTAGTGTTACCTCGTCAACTTCTAAAACAGCGGAATGTTTCCTTTCCATATGCTGTTTTAAGTTTGTAGTGTTACTACACGTTTTTAATGCTTTTGGACAATATTTACATTGTGCAGTGGCATTGTCCTTATTTATTACAAAATACTTTCGCCAGCAACTTTTAGGTGTTTTACCAGTGAAAGACATTTTTAAGGTTAATGGGAATTATTTTGACACTTCAAAAAGATGAAAATAAAAACAAAAAATATCACAGCTTATTATATCTTAGTACCGATGGCGCTGCTTTTTTATCGACATGCTCAATAAACTTACTTACCCATTCGTCGCACAGATGGCACTATTTACAAAAATCAATTTAAAATGTGTAATTCTAATAATCGATTTTTTAAAAATCGATGTTCACCATTAATAAAATCGGTTATAAAAAAATCGACGATAAAAAAAATAATCGATTAAAATAAAAATCGATTATTTATTCACTTCCCTAGACTAATCCCACCTCTAGCAATTCACTTGCCCATGAGGAGAATATATGTGCATAGTCTGCTCATTTAGGTAATCATTATAGTAAGCGTTGCAGAAGACTACCTTTCGTTAAAATATTTATGGGCTGTGTATGTTTCAGCTATTTTCTTACTCTGATTGTGTTTTTTATGTCAGAAAAGGACCCAATGATAACAACTGTATAAATACTCGCATTACTTATGGATATATACAGAAAATCATCATTATAACCGCGTTTTGCATAATATATTGTTAATGTATGAAGTAGTGACATGACGTATAATCGATTTCTCCCCTCTGGTTTCATTGAAAGTTGCATAGCAACTAACTTTCGTTGGACATATCTTAGAGGATAAGTCATAATGGTGCGCGAAGAATTTACGATAATCTCCCAAGTTCCGAAACGGTCAGATTTTCGTGGATAGGAATACGCGTCATTTTTTGACTTCCAAATATGTCCTGTAATCGAAATAGATGATAATTTAGTATCATGTCCAAACATTTTTTCAATTCTCATGATGTATCCATTTTTTAAAAGAACCATATATTTTTAGGTGCTTTGGTCGTTAGAAAAGTAGCGTAATTTGTAGTCAATTTCTTCATTATCAGGTTACCGTTTACGGTATCGCTTTTATGAATTGTGCATTCTTTCGGCAAAGTGACGTTTTCACTCTGGAGCATTTTGCGCTCATGCTCTCTGCGACAGACTTAAGCCAATGGTTTCACAGCAGTTCGAAGCGTACGTTTGATTGCGCCTAAAGCGCTTTCGAACGGAAAACTATTTATTTGACTCAGCGAACAACCAAGAGTTATATCATCGTCAGCTATATGGAGAAGATTATGCATATTCATCACTGGCGCTGCGGTGCCATATAACGGGCAGGGCTAAAACGAATTTTTGCAAATACCTTTTAGCAACTGCATTGGAAGATACTGCAGACTGGTCGCTATACAAAATTTCGGAATGCGACGTGCAATAACAAAAAATATCTGTATAACTTCTCAGGAATATCATTTCTCAAGACAATCGGACCGGCGTTTAAAAGAAAGAACCTGAACTGTCGCCTCCCTCCAACACGTAGGAGTCCGTTATTGTCGATGAATGGGCTTAAAGTCAGTAGTCTACTCTTCTTTGATAGGAGTTCTCCTTTTCAAGGACATTTTAATTCTGGTTGGAAAGTGGATTCCTGTACTAAGAGTACTATGAGTACTATGAGTACTATGAGTACTATGATATTTTTGCTGACGCTACTCGAAGTTCGCTCACGGCTGAGGTTCCCCGTTTCTGATTGGGTTTCTTGAATCTCGGACATAGAGCTATGATGCGTTGTAATTTTGCATAAGACGAGTATCGTAGCAGGATGTCGTCATCGGTTATCCTAGTTGTAAGGCATGTAGCCTGTCGTATTTCTGGCAATTCTTCTCGATTGGTATTTGGTAGTTGTGTGGTTTCGGTAGTTGTGTGGTTTCGGTAGTTGTGTGGTTTCGGTAGTTGTGTGGTTTCGGTAGTTGTGTGGTTTCGGTAGTTGTGTGGTTTCGGTAGTTGTGTGGTTTCGGTCACCCCTCTGCTCCCGCGGCCACCCGTGGCGGGCCCATTTTCCAGATAATCGTGTGTATGAAATCTTGAGGTAACAGACCTCGTGAAAGTACGTCAGCAGGGTTGTCCTTTGTTTCGTAGATGTCTCCAGTATGAATGGTCTCGTTTTCGAATGTGTTTCAGCCACACGGTTTGCAAAAAAGGTTTTAAGAAGATGAGATGTATTGATCCAATGCAACGTGATCATACAATCCGACCAAGAAATTGTTTGATCTATTTTGTCATTTATAGTTGATTTGACTGTTGTATTTAGACTAGCGAGGAGCACCGCTGCACACAACTCTAATCGTGGGATTGTTTGCAGCATCTTGATTGATGAAACCCCTTGATCTTGCACAGAAAAGCTGAGTCCGAACGTGCCCCGTTTCATTTATCGATCGTAAATAGATGCAAGCAACGTATGCTTTTTCACTGGCGTTGCAGAAACCATAAAGCTCTATGTTTACAGGTCGATCGTATAACATTTTACGTTCGAATGAGACATCTTTCAATGCGGACAGTTGTGAGACGAATGTATTATATCTCACATGAATGTCTAATGGCAGAGATTCATCCCAGTCTAGCTTAAGTTTCCAACGCTCTTGCATTAATAGTTTGATGGTAACTATCACGGGATTTAGTACACCGAGTGGATCGAAAATTTTGGCAATTTCAGAAAATATGATTCGTTTAGTCGATGATGAGTGGATATCGATAGGTTTGACGGTGTAGATGATTCGATCTGGACGTGAGTCCCAGTGCATGTCGATAGCTTTGAGATGTGGGTCGTTCTTGTCCTGTAGTTGTTGATTGATGCCGCAGTCAGGAAGGCCTTGCAAAACTCCTGTGGTAAGTTGGATGCACATTGACGTAAATTGAATCCAGCCTTCGGAAGATTAATGATTACATCTCTGAATTGAATTGTCTCTTCGATTGTCTGTGCACCATTCAGCAGATCGTCGCGTCAACGTAAAATCGTTTTACAGGCTTCTTGCCGCTTGTGGATACCGCTCGTTCGTCCTCTGCGAGTGATGTACACAACGAATTGCCAAAAATGACGCTGGACCTAGTCCGAATGTGTCCGTCGTCAACTCACAGGTGGAGATGGATCCGTCTTCTCTCCACAGAATTTCGAGGTACTTACGATCCTCTTCTCGTATTATTATTTGTCGGAACATCGTCTCGATATATCCCGTAATTGAGTAGTTTGGCATTCGAAACCATAATATGAGTGTGAAAAGGTCGTCTTGAATGAGTGGTCCAACCATGAGTGCATCGTTGAGTGAGATTCCTGTGCTGGACGCTGCTGATCCATCAAATACCACCCGTACCTTAGTAGTGAGACTAGACTCTTTGATAACGGCATGATGAGGTAAGTAAAAGCCGCCTGTCGGTTCTCCGTTGACCTTGACCATATGGCCTATTTTGATGCATTCGTTGGTAACTGACTTGTATTGTTGATGTAGATCCGGTTCCTTGTTTAATCGTTTCTCGAGGCCTATGAGTCGTTTGAGAGCCATGGCGCGTGATGCGCCGAGATGATCCCTTTTTTCATTGAACGTGAGCGCAACTACGTACCTCCCGTCCGACTTCCGTGTTACGTGCTTCTTGAAATGATCTTCGTACGCAGCCTCTTCGCTGAATAAGTGCCTTGTGGTGGTGGCTTCTTCAATCTCCCAGAATCTGCTAATATCGTAGTTCATACTTATGAGATGACATGTCATATTCTTCATGCTTGAAAACGGAGATATGTTTCCGTTTCCGGTTTCTTTGACTGCGTTAACGAGCGCAGTGCCCCCAGAAGATTGTTTTTCACAGATATCGTTTACATTATTGGTTTCATTGTGATTTTCACTATTATTGACAATTTGGTTATTGGTACATCGTTCAGATTTGTCGTTATTAAGATCGTCTGACCGTGTGTTGCTTTCATTAGTAATCGGTTCTTGCCTTTCTCTACAGTTACTGTGGCGTAAACTTTTTGATTTATCATTTCGCTTATGTGTTTGTTGAGATTGGCTTTCATCGTCGATGTTGAGTAATCTGTACAGCTACCACGGTTCTCTAAAAAGTCGATCAATGACGTCTATGACGGCATTTTGTTGTCCGGGAGTGTGATTTCCCATTGATATTTGGTATGTCCACCTATTTTAGAGAGAAAGAGTAAAGTGATACAGCTATTCCAATGTTCTATTGGTTCGTTAAGAGCCTTCAAAGCACGAAGATGTCGCCTGAAGGTATCTACTAGTTCTTCCAATGCTCGAGGTGTGTCCTTTTGTAAGCGAGTAACGTCTTGAAGAATGGACAAATGTCGTTAAATCGGCTTTCGCGTATTATCGTATTTCGTTGTGAGCATTTTTCACGCAACGGAATAGTTTTCTTCAGCAGTCTCGATAGCCTCGATAGCCTCGATAGCCTGGGCAGCCTTGTCTGTAATGATGATTGTAGATATTGAATTTTGTCAATTGCGGGTACGTTGGGATTGTTACCGATCCGTGAACGAAATTTATCGCGAAATGAATGCCATTTTTCAATACTTCCATCGAATTTAGGTAATGCAATCTCGGGGAGCTTATGATGCGGCACTGTCCCGTGACCTGAGGTGAACTAGAAGCTGGCGTGACAGAGCAACTAGAATTTAAATTTGCGACTGCTGCCTGACCGTCTTCCGCCTTTCGAATTAATTTTCGCGATTCGGCTAGTATTGCGTGATCATCGTCCTCTATAGCTTCCAATTCCTTGTTATGCGTCCCCTGTGCGTCTAAATCCTCTTCTAGTAACTGTTCGTCTATTATGTAAATTGTTTTAAAATGCTCGCAAAGAGCTTCGACTTTCACTTGAAACCAGTCTAAGTCTGGTGGATTGACTTGTTCTGCGATAAACGTTTTGTGATGCGTGACTCTCCTCTTGATTTCTGCACGATTGCGTTTGAGAGTGACTATGGTATCTTTCGTCATGGTGGGTTATTTGTTATGGGAAAACAATGAAATTTGATAGGAAATGGCGATTAACCAAACGAGCTTACCGTTCAGGTGCCTGCGGTGTAGATACGTCTCAGGCGGCTCGTCGCAATTTGGGATTTTCAGCCTCTAGGTCTGAAAACGTCCTCTCGCATAGTAGAGGGAAGGTGGACTTATCTATGTTTTGAGCATAGATCCGTGCCAATGGATGAGTTCCGGAGAAGGGACCGTCCGCCCAGAGAGGCTCATCTTGCAGAGTCTCCTTTGTAGCTTTCGTCACTCCTGTAGTCTCCGAGGCATCGGAAATTTCTCGTTTTGTGGTCTGAGGCGAATTTTTGTTATCTTGCCACTTCTTGGCCCGATCCATCTGTTTGGATTTTGGCTTAGCTTCTCGAGGAGGGTTCTGGTTTCTTGGGCCCCAAGCAGGATCCCGGTCGTCAGCCCAATTCAAGGGAGAAGGGGATTGTTCATACTTTGCAGTGTTGAACGCTTGCGTCCTTCGTTGACTTCTATTCATAGGGGGTGCTCCGTCCTGAATGTTTTCCGCCATCCGACGTTGTTGCATCTTTGTTTGCACAAAGGAATTAGTTTTAAAAAAAATCGACGGAAATTTTGTATGTATGAGAAAACTGGGGGCATACAGGCGTCTTATAGTCAACACTACGCGACCCTTCGCGTACCTACTGTCCAGCGTCCACATCTGGCAGCCAACTGTGTGACATAAATTGGTAAAAACCGAGGGATATTGAGGTAGGAAAAGAACCCGCGCTGAAAGTACCGAACAACGTTTCGACGGTTCATTTATTGTTCGATATTGTTTTTGTTCAGGGTCGTTTTCCTCTCAACGCGGTTCTATCTTGCCAGATGCGGGACCCCTGTCCTTCCGGACAGCTTGACCCGGCTTGGGACCCATGGACATCCCAGCCGTATGAATTATGTATATTAAAAATTACGGAATAGGCTAATTATGTTGATTGAATAGTGTTGGCACGCGACACATTACCATGTGACACGAACATAAAGTAGATTTAGATTGGTTGACATGGATGACGGAAGCTTGTTTTCAGTTCATCTAAGTTATCTGAAGAAAAATCACATTCCAAATACTTGGAAGTCGAAAAATCTGGATGACCAAGACTTGTGACGCGAATGTATCGGATTTTCCCTCGATAAGGTCACCATAATCAACAAAGCCAGAGTACTTGTTTTTAGCTACATCATGAGCAGTCTCCGCGCGTATTGACATTGCATCAAATACCAAAGGTACAATCCTCAGAGGCGATTTCTTAGGTTCTGCCTCCAAGTAATGAAAGACTTCAGTTAATAACCCCGGCTCACAATCATATGACGACATCCTTTTCCTGAAAGTAGCAGAATGAGGCATATATAAATATTGCCGTAGGACCTCATAGGCTTCAGGCGAATGGAAATAAATCGTTGATGCTAACTGCCTAATTTTTTCGGGGTACTGTCTATGATTCGGTGTAACGTTATTATTGTTGATCTCATTTAGCAGCAGTTGCAACTTGGCGTCTGAGAAATGCCTACTTAAAATCCTTTCTATACCTTCAGAATATGTTGAGGTTTTCTTCAAGACTGCAATAGCGCCTTCCAATGATATGATTTTTTTATCCCGACGCTTGAAACGCTTCTGCAGTGTATCAACTTTTGACATCAGTGTTTCTTTTCTTGGGGATGGTTTTAAACGCTTTGGAGAAACTTGGGTCGCAGCAGCAGCAATTGTGTTTGAAGTAGGCTCGGGTGACATATTTTCCTGAAATTAGAAATTTAATAATATACTTCTTAATTTTATATCTCCGACAACTATATCTCAAGCGTACACTTTGGACATATGTTGTAAAGTACACGACAAATTATACTGTGATTTTTGTACCTACCTTATTTTCAGAACCAATACCTTCGATGTAATTGACATTTTCTTCTGCTAAGTGTTCCATTTCCGGAGACACTTTGAAGCAGATCAACACAATAATTTGGCGTCCACGGTGTCCCCTGAGCCGGCAATAAGTCCGCGAAATTTGTTGGGCGCCTGGCGTGGTCAACACGCCTCGAAATCGGTAATACGATATGCCGCGACCAGATGCTCGGTAGCTCAGTACCGCAGAGAGGGGAGGGGTAATCTTTGGGTAGAGAGAGATACGCCACACGTACGTTGACAAGTTATTTCACAAAGCAGCGAGAAAGTTAAACAATATATTTCAACACAGCGATAATACAAAAAAAAAAATTGAAATTAATAATAATACTGCGGAAGCTCGTCCTCGCGATCCCAAACGCAAGCGCTTAGCTTACCAAAAAAAAAAGAAGAACGAGCAAACAAAATAATCAAGAAGAAAAAAAAAAAAGAGAAAAAGGAAACAGAAATATGGAGGGATCCCGAAGACCTCTTCGGCCTACGTGCGCCAGTCACCATACTACTAGTGACCGCTAATTTACACCCTAAAAGAAATCAATAGCAAAATCGGACGCGACGCGCTGCTCGCGAACGTCCTTTACCGAACAGCGCTGATCGCCAACTTTATACTAACTGATTATTCAAAAAAAAAAACTAAACTGAGGCTAGGCTCGTCGCGACACCCACGACCCTCCTCTAAGAACGCATATTTTTATCAGCGCGCACCCGAGCTTCACTTTCTCTGCGACGGCGGGACGCAGTCGCGAATTCGAATGCTCCCCGTGAGACTGCTCGCGACCTACACGAGAATGGAGGGTGTGCCGGACGAAGTAAAATGACCCCGTGTAACGGACTTCGGTTACACTCAAACTCAAGGCAATAATGTCTCGGCTCAACCCGTGACTCGACTCGATTTCCTGGATCCCCCGAAATTAACGCTACTCCCTTACGCGCAACTCAGGCTACAGTCACCAAGCAAATGTATCGGCTAACGAATCTCGAGTACAGTTGTTAACGCCAATCCTCACTGGCTATCCGTTCTCGGCAAGCCTTTACTAATGATCTCTCGAGATTCTCTCGCAAGAAGGTTAACAGCGCTTACCGCTCCACATCCAATGCACGAATTCACCCACACCCTCGTGACGGTTCCCAGACATCGTCCTCTCAACGAAACAATCCTTCACCGGCGCAAAACTAACTCAAACTCGACCTCGAAACAACTCAGCTACCTTGCTCACTCGCCAGAACTAGAGTGATCTCGGATGGTTGCAACGCCGATCTCGTCACGCTAATTTTTCGTGACGTCATCAACCTAAGAATGCGCAACAATCGATCGGTCATCGATTTTGGGGATTGCGCAACTTGCCGCGCACCTGTCGTCGCTACGCGGCGCAGAACAAGGCTAGATCGCGATGTCGTCTCCCGCGCAGCTCTACGTAGTCCTGGGGTTGGGCGGGGTGGTGCTCCCTCGTCGCTAGCTGGTATCTCGCGGTTGCCTTGGTTGGGCGTAGGCGGGGTGAGCGGGGAGGCTGCGGCGCGCCGGCCGCCAGCGGGAATCGCGTCCGCCTTGGATTCCCGCGCTGCAGGGATCTGCGTTGCCTCCCCCTCCGCAGCCTCGGTGTCCTTCCCGCGAGATCTCCGTGGTTTCGCCTTGCCTCGAAAGATGTTCAGCGTCGGAGTCGGTCGCTGCAGGGTAGCCGGTGCACTCAAAAAAAAATAAAAAAAAAACAAAAAAAAACAAAAGCCTGAAATGTCTTGGTCGCAATGCGCTATTTCGTCCCTGTCGAAGCTCGGGTGCGTGACTCCAGTTCTAGCGCTCTCTAGGATTATTTCGCGACTCGATTTTCCAAACCCTGATTCCGGGATCTCGCCCAGGGTTCAAGGAGTCTCTTGTAACGGGCAGGCCTAACCGAACTGCCACGTTACAATATGTTGTAAAGTATGAGACACGTTATGCTATAAAGTATATGACACATTATGCTATATTCCTCCATTTTCGGTAACAGTGTAAAACAGGTTGGCACGGCATTTTTTTTTTTGACGATTTCTCCCTGTCGGAGTATTATAATAGTCTTCTGCCCATCATCGTGGAAACAATCGATAATTGTTTGTCATCCTTATTCGATGACGTGCCATTAGAACTAAAAACATCCTCGACTTAGATGAAGTTTTGTGACCATAAGTTGTAATCAACGGTTTCACAACGGTTGCGCATCGAATTTGAGTAAACATTAGTCATGGTACAGGTAAATTGGTAATATTGATAACAGTAAATCTTTTTAACAACTGATATTCTTCGTTGTTCATTGACAATTTCAATAAACATAACAACAACCAAATAATATTTTATTTCAATTAATTATCATCAACGATGATTGTCGCACACAATCACTTCAATTTACGTAAAACTGAACAGCGATTAGCGATACGCTTTTTGCCGATGAGAACGCTTTACACCTTCCATTATCGCTGCCTAACGCCGATCGCCGCAGTCAATAATTTTGAGTCTTTTTTTAATCATTATTTTTTTTTTGCTACTTTAGTGTAGACTACATACATACGTCCCTGCTGGCACTCTATTAATTAGATTACAGGGAATTGAATCAATCCATTTCTTCCGCTCTGTGTCTTTTACTGGAAATCTTTGAAAATCAATGTTCAATTTTCAAAAAATTTTACCAATTCAATTAAGTCGTCGAAAATTTCATGTGCCTTGAACCACTCAACCTCGGATTCAATAAAATTGCTTGTGTTTTGAGTTGTGACCTTCATATCCAAGAATAACATTGGTCAACAAGTCATCAAGGTCAAGAAAAAATCGTCTTCATCAATAAAATTGCATTGTATATTTTAATCAATTAAACTTACAATTGATGGATGATGCCGCGGCCAGGAGTATACTGGCCTTTACGAGAAATAATGCGACACGTTACCATTATCAAATTTCACCATGAATATTGCACAGAACACAGTCACGATTTTCAGTGAGATGAAAAATTTCGTATACACCCACTGAATTCCAACATAACCTGAAACACGTCCACGCAGTAGTCATACAAGACAACTGTCAGCCGAAACACAATCGTCGTCAATGGTCTGTAATTCTAGCCTGAGGTCAACGCCTTCATGCAAGATAGTCGCTAGAAGTCGCTGTGAGTACAAGATCATACCGACCCCCAACACAACTATCTCTCCGCATCTAGGTTAAGGAACACTTGGGTTGCGCTCGTTCCAGTATTATATAGAGTTCAGTGGCAACAGCAGCAGAGACGATCATGACCGCTCGTGTGGCAGCGGGCCTCTGTGGCAGCGGGCCTCTGTGGCTGCGGCCGCGGTGCCTGGCGTGTCTGGCGTGTCTGGCGTGTCTGGCGTGTCTGGCGTGTCTGGCGTGCCGGGCGTGCCGACCGTCGTGGCTACGGCAGAATCAGCCACTGCTATTGCTCTGCATTCTGTCACATGAAAATCGTTATCATTCAGTGAACATTGTCTGCAATTTTTATGTGTTATGAATTGCAATATTTTATGAAGTGGTATCCATAACTATTGTTTCGAATCGTAGCTGTGCACTGCTTGGTACACATACCGGATAACGCATGTCACATCCGTAAAGAATTGACCTCGTATTTAGCGAAATACGTATCGAAAAAGTCGATGCGCATTTTTTACAGATATATTTGTTTTTCCATAGTTCACAGACATTGAATTTTGTTGCGAAATAAGCGCGCAGTCAACTTTATGAATTATTATCTCTGGTCTTGCTGGTCGCTGAAAGATGCATAAACACAGATTTGAAAGCATGTAGAATCAGCTTTTACGCGAAACTTTGTTTTGTTGAGTGATGAAAAATTCAGATAATAGTATCAAGAATTGAGAAGTTGACAAAAGAAAAAAATTCCGGGGAATATCGCTGAATTTCTTATTGAATTCTGTATAGCAGGTTTTGTTTCATTTGGTACGTCGAGCGTGTTTGGAAGTGAAAAAAAGGTTCGTCTGCGTCGTGCCCTGCAGAGGCATAACACGCACATCATACATGAATTGACACAGATCAAATTTATTTTCAATAGACTCAATCGAGCCTTCACAATAATATAAACTCTTCCTCGTGCAGAATTCAATGAGTAATTGACTATTGAGTTTTAGCATTTAGAATTGGAACTCATAGTTCTTGAAGCTGACAAGAAACCATTTTCAAACAAGTTCTATGCAGATCTGAAGAAAAAAAATTGAACTCACATACGCGTACGTGTCGACTCTTTCAATGTGAAGCATTCCATATCAATAATACATTTTGGAAACTTCGCATCCTAATTTTTTTAGACTGGTCATGATATATTCTTCTTTACTAAATATGAGTAGAAACACACAAAAACACAGTGTAATGATTTTTTCAATCGTTTATAGCTAGTGAGGAATTGGATATTTAATTACGTTATCACTGTTTTAACCTCGATGTATCTGAGAATCGGCTAATCTTATGGAAAAATCAGTCTTCGTTTCGTTCCTTTTTTTATTTTACTCAAATTTTTTTTTTCGACAACTAGGAAAACACGAAAATTTAGACTTATTTTGAAATTGGCTGGATTTTTGGTAATAACCGACAGCAGTAACACGTTTCTGCAAAATCTAGAACACACATTTATTGATGATGATGGTTTCCTGACCTCGGTAATGATTAAGTAAATATTATTCTTGGATATTTTTAAATTCAACAACTATGCTCAAATCTTTGGTTTACCTATGGGCTCACCGCTCTCTCCAATCTTGTCTGATTTGGTTATGGATGATCTGGAACAACATTGTTCAAACAAACTTGATTTTGAGCTTCCATTCCATTTCAGATATGTTAATGCCATAATTACCGCCGTTCCTTCTGATAAAGTCGATGAAATGCTATCTGTCTTTGATGGACAACACCACTGTGACCCCCTGTCTTTTTTTACATTTTTCAACAATTTCTTTTTTGTTAAAAAAATTAGAATTAATCGAAAAAATTTTGCGTTTTTTTCCTTGTTTATTAATTCTTCAAAATACATTTTTGTACACATTTTTCACGCTGCATGGTGGAGCTGGGGAAGCTTCCGCGTCAGATGCTGTTGTCTCCGCAGTGGTTCGCGGTACGCAGAAAACCTCTTCAACGTCGATCTGTAAAACAAAAAAAAATACGCAGTGTTTTCGTTAAAATGATATTTTGAAGTGAAGCACGTAGGGATTTGGGGAGAAATTGATTTTTAAAAAATAGGCACGCTTTTGAAATTAAAGAATGATTTTTGAGCAAAATTTCTCCCCGAAAATGGACTATAACTTTTATTATTATTCAGATATGGAAAAAATCCTATGTAGTACATTAGATAACCTATTTTAATTGATACAGTAAAAATTTGAGTTTTGCTGCGGGCCGCACTCAAAAAAGTGGTTTTGAAAAAAACGCGTTCCAAGTTTTAGGTTTGTTAATTTATGTTGTGAATTGAAAAAAAAATTCCGTACCTTCAATCAGCGATGCCGGCACCATATAGCTGACCTTCAAGAAGCAAATCAATGTCTCCTGAATGTTTCCTCGAACTTGTCAAGGCTTTTCTTGCTTCTTTTGTAGCGTCTGTGAGCAAGCGCTCTGCCAGGTGGATCCGCGCTGCGTCGGTCACAACGCAAAAGGTGAAACAATTTGAGCCGATGATTATCCCCAACGTCTTCAGAACTTTTATGAGGCTTCTCAGACCATCATTGAACAATAATACCGCGTTATCAGTTGCAATATCAACGATTCTTTTGCCTTCGGAGTGGGACTTGTGGGCTATTGCCCAAACTGGTTTATTGTAGCTTTCGTTATTGTTTTGCGTATAGCCGCCCAAACAACGCTGCAGCAAATCGTCCCTGCTCAAATGGAAGATTTTATTTCGCATCCTACACGCTACACGCATGTGTTCAGTCACCATGAAATACGATTATTTTACCAGGTCCAACATTTTTGCTATGTAAAGTTCTTATAAGAATCATACACATTGTATAAGTATTTTATAAATTTATTACTGTTCACATATTCACACGAGTGAGCCATTTTCCGCCCGTTCCGTAGAATTAAAATCTTCTTTGTGCAAAAGTAACTAGTCACAAGTTTTGTGCTTAGAAAAAAAAAACAAGTGAATTTGTCCTAAATAAAACTAAATATAACACTAGTACCATCTACTAATATTCGATTTCGTACAAGTAGTACATTGATGAGCTGCATCGTGCTTTTATGCTGGTTTTTTTTTTCAAGTTCTTGAAAAGTATCATTTGCGTATATACAACGTGTGTACGCATCGACAATTGTGTATACAATACCCACGAGTCATGCTCGCGACGGGGACATATCTTCGATGATACAGGGTTTACATCGTTACATTCACAGAGTGGTCGAAGACTTCGACGAGCGCGATGTTTAAATCTAAGTATAAATTCACATTTTATCACGCATATGGAATACTACGGAGATCCTTGAGGCCCGAACATTCCGCCCGCCTTAACTGTACGGTCGATATTACGAAGCGTATGTATGTATACTATATATTCTATACATATACTATGTACATCCGTGACATATATAATATGCGTGCATATTATGTAGAATGTAACTCGATCGACTTTTAGAATCGCGATATCTCAGAAATGATAATTCTTAGGAAAAAAATTATAAAAACCATTTTTGTGGATAATTTTATGATCTACGATTTTGGTCTGAGCTATTTTTTTGATAAAATTAACCGTTGACGAGAAAAATCGAAAAAACCGAAAATTTTTACTTTTGACTTTAAATAACTGTTTCAGGACGCATGGTATCGATGGGGACTTTTTTCTTTTTCTTTATAATGGTGAACCCAAGGTCTCTACCAAAATTTAGCTCTGTCGGAATTATTGTTTCGATCACTAATTTTATGTCTAAATTGACCGGACTATTCTATTGAACCTATCTTTGTTACTATGAGCATTAAAGTAATACTTTGATAAACGATCGTTGCTAACAGTTTCAATTATGACAATGTTTGAACGTTCCAACTACATTTTACAGAAATATGAACATGGAATAAATGCATGGATGGATTATATATTTGCAATATAGAGCTGGTGCAAGAAATTTGTTATATCTGAGACGGAACTAAACAAAGAATTTAATATCGCCGAAGATTTGGATTACGTAGAATAAGGTTATGTCAACTATATCTGTGAAGTGGTTTTCGGAAGATTGGACAAGAACACGTCGCAAATGGTGCTTCGTGCATTCGACCCACGCTTCCCATAAGCCGCCACAATAAGGAGCACCGGGAGGGATGAAGTGGCAATTTGTTTTGTCAGTTGCGAGTATATTGCCGAAGTTTTGATCGGTTACGACTGCTTTATATGATGCTTGTAGCTCCTTGGCTGCACCCTGAAAGGTGGTCCCAATTGCCGCTATAAAGGTCTGATAGAAGCTTCCACGCGCAACAAAACGACGGTATGCCGCGAGAAACGTGTTGCACGTGCGCAAGATGAATCGCACGGGTAGACATATATATACATATATATATATATATATATGGAGAGGGAGAGATAAGCATTTTTGACTCTGGAGCAATGCTCCCTAAGGGCTACAGGCAGATTGCAAAGAATACATGTATATCATAAAATAAAATAAAATAAAATGCAATCATATAGATAGTATAAATATAAAAATTAAAATAAAAAATATAAATTAATTAATGTACATAAAAATATAAAAACTTGTTGAATATAAATATATAAAGATATTAAAATATACAAAATGAATTGAACTTCAAACTAAGGTTACAATAGAGATTAAAAGTAGATTACACTCCAGCAATCACCCGGACATCCCAGCCTCGCGCTCCTCCTCGGATAGCAGATACTTGAAAACAAGATGGCGAAAAGTTGAAAGTGTGGAAGCACAAGTGATTTCTGGCGGCAAGGAGTTCCAGAATTGGATTCCAGTAACCAGAAAAGATTTCTGGAATGTAACCGTCCGGGCAGAGGGGACATAGAGCGTGTCCGTCCTGATCAAATCACGGCGTCTCACCAGGTCAGACCTAAGTTGAAGCTGGTCACCGAGGAGTCCCGGCTCACCCAGACACAGCGTTCTAAAAAATATACAGCCAATAAGAAGCCTTCGACGGTAAAATGGTCTGAGCCAGCCGAGACCTCGCCGGTAAGCTGAAATGTGCTCGTGACGAGGCACCCTTAGTAGGAATCGAACACAGTTGTTAAGTGAGACCTGAAGTTTGAGTTCCAGCCCTTCTGACAGATTGGTGAGCGCAGCCACGCAGTAGTCGAAATGGGGGGGGGAGGACCAGGGCAACAACCAGGCGGCGCCTTAACTCTAGAGTAAGATGATGATCGTTCATTCGAACGCGATAGAGGGCACATGCAGCCTTGCTGCACACCTGTGCCACATGCCGAGTCCACGACAGAGTACTGTCAAGCATGACCCCGAGGTAGCGAAACACTGGCACAAAGTCAATAGACTCCCCCACGCAGTAAAGGTGTCGGTAGTGATGAAAAGTCAAAGTCGTTGATAAACTTACAGCTACCAAAAGTCATTGCCCTGGTCTTACCCGCGTTCAAGCGCAGATGGTTTTCGAGACACCAAGATACGATAGACTCAACATCCTCATTTAACAAATGCATACCTTCGGTGAACTGTGCAGGCACACAACGAAGGTAGATCACCAGGTCGTCAGCATAAAGTAGGTGCGAGCAGTGACGAAGACATGAGGGTAGGTCGTTTAGAAAGAGCGAGAACAGGAGAGGACCCAGAACGCTGCTCTGCGGAACACCTGACCGAATAAAGAGCCAATCAGAGAGACCATTCTCACCGTCGCGAACCGCTTGGATACGAACAGAACCATGAGATCGAAGTCTCCGAGAATTGCAAGCCTCGAAGCTTTTGGAGCAGTAATGAGTGGTCAACCATATCAAAGGCCTTGCTAAGGTCGAAAAACACAGCGATAGTGACCATACGGTCGTCTATACCTTGCCGGATGTCATCCACTAGTCGCAGCACAGCGGTCTGAGTCCACATACCTTTCCGAAAACCCGTCTGACGCGGGTCGAGCAAGTTATTTACCACGAGATACCGCGTTACCTGGTCAAAAACTACACGCTCTAAAACCTTTGAGATAGCGCAAAGTAGTGAGATAGGTCTAAGATCAGTGTATACTTGTGCACTACGCACTTTAGGGAGAGGTGTCACGTACGAGAACCTCCAAAGGGAGGGGTATATACCGTCACGAAGCGAGGTGTGAAAGAGAGACACGATGAAAGGCATAATTAGCTGACTAAACGACTTATAGGCTTGGATAGGCAGATCATCGGGGCCGTGCGCGCGCGTAACAACTCTAGCCATAGCATCACCACCACACTGTTCATTTATACGAGAGACGGAAAATTGCCCGTTCACCCCAGTGAGATTTCGAGAGACGGCGGCATGTAGAACGCTGGGAAAGAGATCAGGAGGGGATACTGACGTAAAGTATTCATTCAGTGACGATACGGAAAGGTGAGACGGAAGCACACGGTCTGCAGATTTACGGTTGGTTATCCCTAGCCGATCTATTACCCGCCAGAAAGAACGAGTATTTCCGGAAGCAACGAATTTCGATTGAATGAAGGCCGACCTAGCTATATATACGTTCTTTTTTAACGTTCCGGCGCAGCAAGACATATCTCTCATGTAGTAGTGGTGAGCGAGATCGCTTAAAAGCCCTAAAACATGCGTCTCTATTACGCATTAAGCATCGTAAGTCCTTAGAGATCCAGGGCGCTGCTGGGCGCTTTGCGACAACTTCTTTTATCGGCACAAAGTGTTCAATAAGGCTATTCATGAGAGAGTTGAATACAGATAATTTGCAGTTGATGTTTGGCTGATGTTCTAGAAGCGTCAAATTTAGTGCAGACTATACCAGCAGCGCCATCGAGATCGGCTGCATCCCAGCACCTACAACGAAAAGACCTCGGCACGAGCCGCGGCACCGCATACCTAATGGACACATATCAGGTCGTGGCCTGAGAGAAATGGCTGCGCAGATTGGCCCCAGGTGGCCAGGCGAGCTATGTACCTTGACAGCGCAGACGTCCAGCCATGTGTGCGATGACTGTGTGTGGTGTGTTGGCGATAAGGGAACGATGCGGAGGCCTTGTGATGAGAAGAAATCGTTGAGATGAGTAGAGTCGTAGGATGATGACAGTAGATCGGTGTTGAAGTCCCCGAAGACACAAACTAATTTGTAGCGGGGAGCGAGTGCTACCAGTTCCGCTTCGAACAGATTCAGGAATCCGACCTTTGGCGGTCTGTAGACTACGGACACCAAGATCTTGGGGCGGCCGACAGCCCACACTTCAGCGATAAGAAATTCGGGGACTCCGTCTTGCGCCATCTAAGCTGAGGAGGCGACAATCTTCGCGCTGAGTTCTTTGCGCAGAAAAAGGCCAACGCCACCACCATGTCGACCTCTGCGGTCTATCCGGAGGATGGAATATGAGGCAAGTGCAATCTGGTCATCCTTGATGCGAGCATTCAGCCATGTTTCTATGACGGCGATGAGGTGATACGGATTGAGTCTGAAAAATTCGCGAAACTCGTCGATGTGCGCCGGAAGAGACTGCGCGTTTAGGCAGCAAGCGTTGAGTACCGGATCACAGGTGGTAGAAGGTGGGGGCGCGCGAGAGTTCTTTGAGTCAGATGGTCAATCAGAGAGTTGAGTCAGATCGGTGGAAGGGAGAAGTCTGATAGGTTTTGAGGAGGGATCTTTGCGAACAAAAACGGCCGCATCTGTGATCCATACTTGTTTAGGCAGAAGGGAGGGGCACTGCTGGAGAATCCGAGCGCGCAGTCGATGTAGCTGAGCAGGCTGGCGATGATTCACGTAGACCTTGCGATCACCAAATTTAGCGTTGAGCCTGCCGGCCCGTAAGTCAGGTACCGATCTTTTCCCAATGATCGAATCTTTTCAATGAGCTGTTTGCACTTCGCCTTAGTTGTAAGCTCAAAAAGAATGGTACGAGTACTGGCAATAGCTGGATTAGCGCCTGGATCTTGAGTCCGCTTCTTGCCCGTGCGCTCCACCGTAACAATATCTGCGACAGACAGGGGCACATCCAGTACTTCGGCTAGTTTGAGTGCAAGGCGATGGGGGTCTTCTACTCCATCGGAGGCCTCAGGTACACCAGAAACCACGAGCTGTGTAGCCATGTCGCGACATAACATACGCAAAAGAATGGCTTCGTTACCTTGTGACAGGCTGGTGGACTCGCTGGTACCGCGGACGGGTTCAGTGGCCCGTGCGGCTAGCGCGGATTTGCAGTTTTTCACCCGATCCACCTGCCTGAAGGTAGAGTTTTCAGACACTAAGGCGTCAACCTTTTTGTTTAGACGCTCGACCTCACCTACAAGCGTATCGACTTGACCAGCTGTTCCGTCAAGCTTCCTTACCGTTTGTCTATTGATTCCAATATAGACAGGATCTGAGACTGTCATACAGGACACGCCTCACGTATCGCACTTTGCGCAGCGCGCGACCATTCGACCGAGAAACGTGTCTTAATGCATGTAGTGTGAAAAATATGCTTACACGGTGCGTCTGTGGTAAGCGCATCAGAAGGTTTTTCCACGAGACCAAAACATAGAGCACAAATAGGTTTGCTGGGCATGATGTCCGCGGGAAATATTGAAAAGAATTAAAATGAATTGATATTTTTAAAATTATAATGTTATAAATTAGGATAAAATAAGATTAAAATTGACGTTCAGAGTGAGATTTAGATTTATGCTTTAGAATAGTCCAAGTGACACACACGGCTCTACCATCATAAATTGGTCGAATTGTCCAGAGATCGAAGTGTAATATACAGAGGCGTGTAAACGCACACAAAGAAGGGCACACACTTTCTTTAGAAAGTTTTTCTTCTTGGAAAGATACAGTCAGGCGTGACGAATGTCAACCTGCCAGCTAGCATCACTGGTCATCACCAAGGTCTTGACCGTTATATGTATATAATTCGAGCACAAAATTTTGCGGAATATGCAAAACTTGCAGAAAACTCAGAACACAGCATCAATAGTTGCCCATGAGGATGCACCAAAGGTAAGTCGGCTCCAGAGCAAGAACTTGGCTACACTCACGTACCGAAATGTCAACGTTTCGCGCAAATATTTTAAAGAAATTGAGAGCAGAACCGAGCACGTCACGTCACGTAACGTCAAACGTCAAACGTCAAGAGCTAGAGAGAGAGAGAGAAAAGCGTTTCTTGAAAATACCCTGGAGCAATGTGCCCCCTAAGGACAACACAAATGCACTGAACATGTGCAGCTCTCAGTGAAAGAAAAAAAAAAATTAAATAAAATAAAATGAAATAAAAATAGAATAAAATGAAATTAAAATAAAAATAAAATAAAATAAAATTAAAATAAAATAAAATAAAAATAAAAAATAAACATATAACAATACATAAAAAAAAAATTGAATTGAATTTGCGCTTATTGAATAGAATACACTAATCAGAGGAACCTTACCAAAACTGGTCAGCTAAAAGCTAATCCTACAAAGCATATATATATATATGTATGAGTTCTGCATTAAGTAACAACATATTAAATTATATTAGGCGAAGGTGGTATCATTTAGCGATTAAACAGACGCAGAGCGCGAGATAGGCTTTGTCTATCTGTGGGCTACGCCCTTGCGTTGTTTTAACAGTAAAGGGACCAGCGTAGTCTACTGACGTAACAGCAATCATTCATTTTCACATGTTTTTATTTTAATAATATGCAGATTAGAAAACACTTACCTTCTCGTCATGCTAGCTGCTTGGCGATGAATGACGAGAACTTGTAAAAGTAACGAACGCTGAACTGCCATACGCCTGGCTATACACGTACATGTATAAGCCGGTCCAGATAAGATGCCTGCCCACGTGAGAGTAATACTCTAAAGTCGCTCTCGAGAGCAGTACTCGCAGGTAAGTAACGTCTAACTCTGCGACAAAAGACTCGTGAGAGCTTGCGCTCAAGTAGACAAGCTCAAACATACTGATTGTTACTTGCAAAGGTTCGAACCCAGTCCGAATTTTGATAGCACCTAAGAATTAAGACGATGGCACTATGCAGTTGGACCAAAGAAATACATGTACATTAACCGACGAATATGATCTAAAATTCGTCGATTTTCTTTAGCAATACCCGCAGGTAAGTAACGTCTAACTCTGCGACAAAAGACTCGTGAGAGCTTGCTCTCAAGTAGTCAAGCTCAAACATACTGATTGTTACTCGTAAAGGTTCGAACCCAGTTCGAATTTTGATAGCACCTAAGAATTGAGGCGATGGCACCATGCAGTTGGACCGAAGAAATACGTGTACATTAACCGAAGAATATGATCTAAAATTTGTCGACACTCTTTAGCAATAGTCGGTCCAACTAATCCTGTTCAATTATATTCATCGAACTGCGGTCATTTGGATGTAATTCCGAAATTGAAACGCGTCCTCTTTTTTCAATTCACATACAAGATTATTTGTACCACCGCTTTACAGTCTGTGTTACCCAGCGTTCAACCCGTCAGCTCCATATTTTCTGTGATTTTTTCCCCTCTTAATTTCCAATGCAACTATCATCGCTGCGGTGACTTGTTTGTGAGACGCCATTTCGGACATTACTGACGTGACGTGATGTTCAGGAGCTACAGGTGCTCTCTAATAGATACAGGTCCGAGAGTGATGTGCAATAGTAACTCAGGCTACTGTCTGAACTGCTTCATCACAGAAAATACTCTCACGTAGAAATTGTCGCGATAGTACTCTCGAGAGCAACTCTCAGAATTTTGTGACATTGTCTCGGCTTAAAAAAAAAAATTAATTTTTTCTCCGGATTTTCATCAATTGATGAATTATTTTGTTTTTTTTTTATTCATACTTATCATTTGTAGTTGAATAACTTTGAGGTTCGGTCTGATTCTTGTGTTGTAGCAGTGTGATTCGAAAGAGATGTGGAAACTGAGGACCAAGTTTCAATTATGCCTGTGACAGGTTTTGAGTCCGCCCTAAATATGTGGAAGGGAGGAACAATTAGAGACGGGGCGAGAGAGTCAAGACTGAGTGGATAGGTAAAACTTTGTGTGTGTATTTTGGTGAGCATAGACATGTATTGAGATCGGTGGGGAGTCGACTTAAAACTATAAAAGAGATATATAAAGTGGTTGTAGACGTTTGATGTGGCTGACCACGCCTCAGCCCTTAGCGTTATATGTTTGAGAGTTAATGTTTATTAATATATGGGAGATTATTTACTACTAAATAATTGTAGATTTCGATTACTAGGTTGGACCTTAGCTCTATTTTCTGCTATATTACCGTATCACTAGTTTATCTCTATACATACTACTTCCTCCTTGAAGAGGACCTCTTTCTTATGATAATGATCACGTTTTCTTATGATAATGATCACGTTTTCTTATGATGATGATCACGTTTTCTTATACCCTGTGAATGGATAGTTGGTAGCATGATCTGTCCTAATGCACTATTCCTAGCAGGGCTTATACCAGCGATAGGGGCTCTATCCTATTTTGATCCACCAGGAACTGCAGGCATGGCTCCAGTATGTGGTTCTTTAACTTGACTAGCAAGCCCTGGAGCATGAACAGTAGAATGAAGAGTTGATTGTGCGATAGTACTGAAGTCTTTCGTCACCTGAGCTCTGTCATATTCTTCAACCAGCTTTTCATACTGGAACTCTGCTGGGACCCCACCTGTAGCATATTTTGCTACAATCTTGAATTTCTCCATTACTGGCTCTCTCTCTCTCCCTACTGATGACTCGTCGTTGCGATAGTAATCCTGCTCAGTACGAGAGGAACCGCGGGTTCGGACACTTGGTTCACGCACTCGGTCGAGCGGCCGGTGGTGCGAAGCTACTATCCGTGGGATTATGCCTGAACGCCTCTAAGGCCGTATCCTCTCTAGTCAAAGGGGGCAACGATATTTCTAGGAGTCTCGTGGGTCGAAAGGCTCAAAACAATGTGACTTTACTAGGTGGCCGGTCCACGGACCGGTCGTCGCACGAGCCCTGTTTGCCGGGCGGGGTCTTCGGCCTTCGTCGGGATCTTCCCGCTCGTCGGTCTGGCCTCGAACGGTCGATCATGGGTCATCCAGTTCGATGTCGAGACTCGGAATCGTCTGTAGACGACTTAGGTACCTGGCTGTATGCATTGCAGAAGCCGCACATGCGATGCCAGATCTTTGCGAAGTATTACCAAACATAAGCTCAAATTCTACTATAGTCGATGTTGTACGTTGTCTATTTGTCTAGGTACTTTGAATATAGAAGATCCCATAATGCTTCCTGCGAAAATTGGCTCGTTGATTTGAGCAGAAAAAATTTTCTCGCGGTGTTTTTAGCTTCACAGGCTCCACCCATTCGGTACTTCGACTAGACGACGGTTGTCCTGCTTTACACAGGTTTGTTGGCGGTGTGAGATCTTTTGACATGAATGTCCTGTGTTGTTTCTCATTCACACGCTTTGTTTGAGATTGCGCTCTTGATTGTCTCTTTCCTACTTTCGCAGGATCGAAGTTCTCAATTTTACCCCGATATCCCGGAGCTAGTTTGCGAATCTCAGCAATGGTATAAACCTTGCGATTTATATCCATTTTGATGGTGTTTTAGGCTTTATTTTCTCTTCAGAGACCAGTGCCTAATCTCTCTCTGTCTCTCTGTCTCTGTCTCTCTGTCTCTGTCTCTCTCTCTCTCTCTATGTCCTTAAGCTTTAGCTCGAACATCTGGACGCGATGAAAACATCAACTTGATGAGACTGACGGGTTTTGAGTCCGCACGAATAATGGGGGGGGGGATAATTAGAGACGGGGCGGATGTAGTAGGTACAACTTGGTGTGTGTATTTTGTGAGAAAAGAAAAAAATAATAAAGGGGGGGGTGGTACATGCGTTGCGATCGGGGGGGGGTGAGTCGACTTATACTACTAAAGATACAAAAGGGTTGTAGACTTGAGCGGGGGCTGATCACGCCTCAGCCCTTAGCGTTACTTAATACTACTTACGGATACGCGCGGGGGGGGGGGGGGGGGGGGGGGGTGTGAGGTGCCGGAGAATGTGAGGTAGAGAGGGTTGGTATTGCGAGGGGAGGAGCAGATTGGCTGTAGAATGCAGGCTAACCTGGTGTCGTCGGCGTGTGTGTGGGTGTCTCGAGGTGTGATGGAGTGTAGCTGGGTGTATCGGTGTGTGGCTGTGACTCTCCCTCTCCCTCTCCCTCTCCCTCTCCCTCTCTCTCTCTCTCTCCCTCTCCCTCTCCCTCTCCCTCTCTCTCTCTCTCTCCCTCTCCCTCTCCCTCTCCCTCTCCCTCTCCCTCTCCCTCTCCCTCTCCCTCTCCCTCTCCCTCTCCCTCTCCCTCTCCCTCTCCCTCTCCCTCTCCCTCTCCCTCTCCCTCTCCCTCTCCCTCTCCCTCTCCCTCTCCCTCTCCCTCTCCCTCTCCCTCTCCCTCTCCCTCTCCCTCTCCCTCTCCCTCTCCCTCTCCCTCTCCCTCTCCCTCTCCCTCTCCCTCTCCCTCTCCCTCTCCCTCTCCCTCTCCCTCTCCCTCTCCCTCTCCCTCTCTCTCTCCCTCTCCCTCTCTCTCTCCCTCTCCCTCTCTCTCTCCCTCTCTCTCTCTCTCTCTCTCTCGTTCGCTCTTAGGCTGGGCTGCTCAGGTGTTGCTGCTGTTACTTCCGTGCTCGTCCTGAATCTGGCGCTCGGCTCTGCCGAGCGTCGGGGGGCTTCGGTTATGTTCGGGTCTTTCCCGACGGGACAGGACTCACCCGTTCGGCTCTTCCCCGCGGGTTTGGGGTTTGTTATGACTTGCACTCTAGGTGCAACGTCACAAGACATTCTGTTTGCTGACTATTGAATCTGTATCTTCTGTTTAGTATCATGCGATTTGAACCTAAGTTTTTGAGAGTGTCCTCCAACTTTTGATTCGTCGCATTACCATAAACCCACATTCCATTAGTGGTATTATCTATAGTTCCATAAATATCTCCCAATATCAGCCCTAATGATCCAATTTTCTTGATTAGTACATCTTCTGCACAATTCACGAAAACCGTACGTTTTATGGCGTCAATTTTTGATCGATCTTTTATCTTTGGAATTTCTAGATTGTATACTTTACTTTGGAGTGTTTCGAGTTCCTGGTTGGTTATTTTGTCACCTATGCCTTTGAGCTTTGCGGTTATTTTAGAAATTCGGCGTTCGTGATGATCTATCACTCTGAGCCATTCTTGTAACTTTGCGGCTTTCTGGAACATTGGGACGGTTGTTGATCTTCCCGCTCCTGGATTACTGCTCAGTAGTCTTTAATGATATTCCTGGTGTACTTAACACCCGCCTGCAACGTCTACTCAACTGTTGTACCCGCTTTGTTTGCGGGGCTGCTAGAGATGAGCACATCACTCCTCACCGTCGCGCTCTTGGTTGGCTCTCTGTGCGTGATCGCAGACTCTACTTTCTTGGTAGCCTGCTCTTTGGCGTCCTACACACCGGCGCGCTAGACTATTTGCGTGCCCTCTTTGTCGCTCGCCCTGCCAGCGCACCTGGATCCAGCAGGCTCGTGAGGGGTAGCCACATTGTCCCTCGTTTCGTCACCGAGACCTACCGCAGGTCCTTCGCGGTTTCCGGTATCCTCTTCTGGGAGTCTCTCCCTCAGGAACTGCGTGAGTCTTCCTCAGTCACCGTTTTCCGCTCCCGCCTTCGACAGTATCTGTTTGATACGGAATTTGACAGGACGTAGTCCCCCCCCCCAACCTTATCTCGCCTGACATCTTCTCCGTCCCTGGCATAGCTGGTTCTGGTTTCTTCGTCTCGTCCTCCTGTAGCTTAAGTTAGATTAGGTTTCCTAGATTTAAGCACTCTGTATCTTTTTCTTTCCACATCTAATTCTGTAACTATCTCTGTATCTTTTCTGTTCACACTCTGTCTTTGTCTAGTCTACCTGCATATTTTCACTGTAAATGTAGGTAGTCCTGTTCTTGTCCAACATTGTCATGAACAAATAAACAAATCTATCTTTCTATCTATCTCTCTCACAGATTCCAAGTGAAGGAATCTCTTCGTAGAGGTTGTGACTGTTAGCGTCTATCACAGCTGAGCGATAACCTCCTCGTCCCATGACTACTGTCACTGGGAGTGTGTGATTCGCAAGGTATACAGTTTTACCTGTAGGATCCTTTACTTCACCTACTCCTTTTAAGAACAGATAGATAGGTTGGGGGATGTTATAATCGTGCTGCATTACGGCTTTGGAGAATTCTAACTCTTCAAAGCTTAAGTTTGTGTTGCCACGCTTAGCTTTGATGTCCAATAAACGTGCCCAAAGCATTGCTGTTGTGTAGTACATCAGCATACCTTTAGTCATTTGTTTATTGAGGGATTGGTCGTCTCCTCCGATGGCGGAGTAAACTTCCTCGACAATCTCTGAGAGTCGTATCACAATCTCTGTATCCCCCAAATCCCCGAACTACCGTGGTGTTGGCAGCGGTGGTATTTCGAGTAAAGTTTCTTTGCCCATCTTGTCTGTCACAGCGCCGATCTCGGATAGATACGCACTCAACGGTTGCGGTATATTAAACTCCTGATCTGTTGTCGCTTTCCGAATGTCCTTCTCAGGACTTGTTAAGCAACTTGAGCCTTGCTTGCATTTTACCCCTATTAGTTTGAGGTGTAGCATCGCGGTACTATAGTACGCGACCTCTTCCCTGGCGAGTGTTCTTTCAAGTTGCTTCTCGTCAGCTCGGTAGGCGTCGTACGTTTCAGCTGCGATGTCGACCACTTTTCTAAAGTTGGTAGTGAAGCTTTGGCGTGGCGCAATCTCGGTTACACGGACATCAATCCCAAAGATTGATTCGGATATTATTGAATCATTCCTCTGAGGTGTCGGTTTTGTACCAAGATTAGTCGGTGGCGCAATGTCTCCGGGCATCGGAGCCTTTGGAGCATTGTTTGTCTTTTTGGGTGGAACGCGCTTCTTTCCAATCTTTGCTGGGTCGAAGTTTGCGGCCTTCCCTCTGTATCCAGGCGCGATCTGTGCAATCTCTTCGGTTGTATAAACTCTTTGCATCGGTCATCGTACTTGTCTTTTATCTTTTTCTTCCTATCAAGGACCAGAGATATAACTGGGATATTCTTTCTGGGGCTCGGGTCGTGTTACGTCGATCTTCGATGCGAGACGCAGTCGTACTGCTGGCTGGCGCTCGGCTCAGCCGAGCGTCGGTGGGCTTCGGGTAGCTTCGGCTGTTTCCCGACGGGCCAGGACTCACCCGTTCGGCTCTTCCCCGCGGGTTTGGGGTTTGTTGTGACTTGCACTCTAGGTGCAACGTCACATGCCTTTATTGTGAATTAACAGACATGTACTTGGCAGTGGTAGGTGATTTGAATCTTTTTTGTACGATTTGATTACATGCATACATTGTTGATCAGAATAGGTATTTTTGAATGTAATTGTCTGGAGAGAGCGCTAGATGTGGTTCATTGACGTAGAATCCGCGAATTAGTGTTGACAGACAGGAGTGACTAAAGCGGGATGATGATTACAGATAGTTGATGATTAACGAACGAGAGATATGCTTTATCAACGCACACGATATGAACCGTATCGCTAGAGATCAGAACATGACTGAGGATTTACAAGTCGAAAATACATAGATAATACACAAACATGATTTCGGCACAGTAGTACATAAGATGTAGGAGCTGATTTGTTTTGTGTCGCGACATGGGCAAGCGGCTTGATTTGAGGTAAAGAGGACAGATAAACATTGCAAGCGACTGTGAGTACATATATGTGAGGTTGATTTCAGATAGCGAGTGAAATAAGATTGTGATGAGCACGAAATATTTGTGTTCAAACTTACACATCGCTACTTTGCCGAAACAGTAATGACCACATTTTGAATGTACTCTGCGCAAGGTTCTTGCACCAAACCTGAACTTGGGCGGGATTGATTTTATTGATTTATACGAATCATCCGTGAAAATGTGTTACCTGAAGTTTTACCCCGCTCAAGAGCAAGAGACAAGAGTTACCCGTCAGTTGTAAAGGATATCTATGCTAAATTTCAATTTCTGTATTGTTTCATTGATTATACGCCTTGTTATAGATACAGGTAAAGTAATATAAGTTATTTTCACTGGAAAACCTCGCTCTGCTCAAGAGCGAGAGACGATCGGAAAGATATTCGTCAGTTGTGTGGAAAATATGTAATACTTTTCGATCTCTATTGATTTATCAATTTTATCCCCTAGTAGAGATAATGGAAGCTTAGCGGCTGAGGAACATTGAATTCGTGGTCAGCGACCGCTTTTCTTATGTCCTTTTCAGCATTAGTGAGTGCTTCCAGGCCTTGTCTGCTTTCGACCACTAGCAGTTTAGGATGTAGCGCTGTTGCGTAGTATGATACTTCTTCACGGACGATGACTCTTTCGAACTTAACCTGATAAGCTTAACTTAATAAACAATAACTTGAACTAAACATATTAAGGATATAGATTGTTATAATTTAACATATAACAAATAATGTAAACATAAGTTGCCATTGAAGTTGACTAAAGATTTGGAACGTGGTCTGCATGGCAGCTAGCGCCATAGGGAGGGTTGGATCTGTTGCCCTTAGAGTGAACAACATTCTGATTGAGTGCTCCCTGGCACTCCTAATCTCTCTTGAGAAAAGCCCCTCTTCAACCATACCCCACTTGAGGAAGTATGAGTTTCTCACATCCTCTGGCACCATTTGTGATTGGAATGATGCCAAGTAGAAGTGCCACATCTGCTGAAGTGGTGTTCTTTTGGTTGGGGGATTGATGATGTCATCTACAAAGACGGCAATTAACATCACCTGAGGATGAATGTTAGTGCAGACTCCGAAGTCTTTAATACTTCTGGGCGTGCATGCAGGAATCAGAGAGGAAAATAGTGTCATTGGCATCTGAAAATCGGGGAAAAGGACTTCTGGTTGCACTAATAGACGTGCCTGACCAGCATAGTAAAACGCTGTGGTCATGGCAGGAAATGAAGCGGCAACTCGCGGAATGGTTATGGCACTTGCCGGCAGAGTTTCTCCAGTTGCCCTTTTTGAAGTGTTCAAGTTATACTTTTCTTTGATCATATTCATAAGCTGGCTAAAATCCTTGCTACTTTTAGAAGCAATTTTGGCAAATGATGATCCCCTTGTTGAGAAGATCATGCACAGCAGCTTTACATCAGTTGACAAAAGCTCGTTATCAATATACTCTAGACTCTCAGTCCTCTCGTCAACTGAAACAGAAAGAGTGAGACGCTGAAGTGATCTTTCACCTGAAGTGATCTTTCACCTGAAGTAACAGCTCTTGTTCAAGCTTTTCTTGAATTATTCATCATTGTTATCAATAGTATGGGATTGAATCCTTCATACTTGGCGCATTCTAGCATCTTCTGCCAGTAGTTGCTTTCATCCTTGCTATGGATCGGAAGCTGTGTCTATCCAGTCTTCCACATCCTCAGCTTTCATATTAGTCATAACAAACAACTTGTGTATGTGCTCTCCAAAAGAGCGAGGAAGGTTTCTCTCTGCCTTCCTTATACACACTGATCTGGGATCAATGTTAGCATCACAAGGTTCATTAAGAATTTTCCTGGGAATGCCCCCTCTGCCTCTTCCTCTTGTCGGAGATCGTTCTAGTCGTCTGTCTGAGGATCTAGTTGCCCTAGGAGAAGCAGGCAAGTTGATTGGCTGTACTGGACTACGCCTAGTCCTTGGCAATTCTTCTGGTGAATCTGATGCTCCTGTCTCCTCAGACCCAGTAGTTATTGATTCTTCTGTGCCACTTCTAGGAGACACTCCTCTTTTGGCTATCTCATTTTCCACAGCTTTTGGAGCAGATAGTATAAACTTCTTATCCTTTACTCCAGGGCTATTATACTCATCTTGCCTCAGGAAGTATTCAGCAATAAGCTCATCATCACTCATGAGAGTGACAGATTTACCCTTGCCCTCAGCCATCTTTAAAGGTATGTGTCCACTAAATCCACAAAACCACAGTACTTCTTGTCTCTGAAAATATCTTCTAACGATCAGCGATAGTCTTAGTTTCAAGTTTCGTGAGATCTGTCAATGTGCACGGAGAATCATCTGATCGGTACGTATCGTATGTCTCAGCGGCTATATCAACCACTTTTCTGAAATTGGTCGAGAAACTTTGCCTCGGTGCAATTTCTGTTGCTGTTAGGGGAGAGACATGTTCGCGGTCTGAAAAATGTGCTGCTAATTCAAATGCTGGTTCAGCGTCGCAAAGTTTGCAGAACTATTTTGAGAGCACGAACAAGCCTAGAAAAGTATTGAAACTGTAACTGATGATGGACAAAAATGCGTCAAAGTTTTAACTCATTCCGATTTGGCGAAAAATATTCCGCGCCAAGAATCTACCATAAACGCACGACGAACGGTTTTGGCAGCAGGAGACAGTTCGTAGTTACAACAGTCCAAATGGCAAATATTTCTTTCCATTGTTGAATCATCTGAAACTTGATGAGACAATTTTATTCAATATCAGTTATCATTTTGAACGATACTAATATTAAATAAATCTGTCCCAACAAGTTTCATATAATTTTATGTTGAGAAGAAATATTTGCGGCTGGGCTGATGAAACTACGAACCGTCTCCCGCTGCCAAACCGTTGAATCGTGCTTTCATGGTAGATTCTTGGCGCGGAATATTTCTTGCTGGGTCAGAATCAAATAAAACTTGCTGACACAGTTCCCTTCATCATCAGTTACCATTTTAATACGTTTTTAGACCTGTTTGCGGCCTGAAAATTGTTCTGCAAACTCTGCGACGCTGAACTAGCGTGCCGCGAACCTTGCGTCGCGAAAATCACGGACCCAGTTCGGAACCTAGAAGCCTGAGAATAATTTCGAATGATAACTAATGATGAATTAGTCCGTTCAAACAAGTTTGAAGTCATTGAACGATAAGAATGAATATTTGCGATTGACGAGAACTGTCTCTCGCTGCCAAACCGTTCGTCGTGCTTTTATGGTAAAAGCTCCTCCAGTGAAACTAGTAAGTAGGTGGCAAGAATTGAAGCTTTTTCAGTGAAATAGTTCCCATGAACCAACATGGAAACTTAATTTTTTTCAGGACGCTTGCTTCGGCATAAAAACCCTCACGGTGCAGAGGGAAAAGTCGAAACAAGACAAATGTTTATTAACTGCAAATCAGATTATCATAATACAGGATAATACAGTCGCTGGTGCGTTTCTTGTCAACTAGATTGAATGATCATTCAATAATCTTAGCAAACTTATCAAAATTCGTATGAGTAAACCATGAATGGCAACTTACAACGCTAACGTGGAAGCGGGTGAGGGGGAGCGTCAGGGTGGCCCAATGCCGTGCAAACAACGGTCCCGACGTCTCGGGAAACCAACGCTGAAGTGCTCGGGCGACAATGTATGTCGCCGCGATGACGCTCGCCCCGGAGACGGGCACCTCCGGTCCAACCGGAGGGTGAACCGCGTCTCCCCAGACCAATCTCAAACTCACAAATCTTGAAACTACGCGAAACAAAATAATCGACGCGCGCGGGTGAAGTAAAGGCCTAACACGTCCTACCTATTCGAGCGCTCTAAACTAACCAACTTGCGCTGCCCCTTCACCGGACAAGCGAATGTACGTAACAGCCACTTCGAGTCTCGGCACGCGAATTTCTGGCGCGGACAATAAGTACGTAATTTGAATCGCTACAACGCTGAACCGATTGCAATTTGAAATAAGGAAGCAAATCTGTTGTTGCGACCCCTCTTTTACCCGATACGTGGCGAATAGGTACAGCATACGAATATAACGAGAAACTGAAATATTTACCGTCGTAAATTTGCAAACCAACATAATAAGAACAAAGCCGCGCGAACAAACAACTTTTGTGATGGAAAAAAAATTTGGGATTAGTGATCAAAAGGGAAATTATCTCCATGATCGATAATGAACAAATAAATGAATAAATAGTTGAATAATTCATTATTCATATTTATGTATTCTTGATTTTTTCCTTATATTGAACTCTACGTCCTCGTCGCCTTCCGCGACGACGGTTAGAAAATTATTATTTGGCGACCTGTGGACAACCGCGACCCTACCTGGGGCGAAGGGTTCTTCCCTCATTCGGTATCGGACACGATCGTTCGCCCCGCAGGCCTCCACCCACGCGCTGCGTTTCCATTTCTGTTCTCCACTCGGCCCGGCTTGCCGCCCTCCCCCCTCGCCTCCTCGACTTGCCCCGCCGCCATTCTCGCTGCCAGCTTCCCCCCCGCTACCACTCTCGCTGCCACCTCCTCCCCCGCTTCCACTCTCACTGCCACCTCCTCCCCCGCTTCCACTCTCGCTGCCACCTGCTCCCCCGCTTCCACTCTCGCTGCCACCTCCTCCCCCGCTTCCACTCTCGCTGCCACCTCCTCCCCCGCTTCCACTCTCGCTGCCACCTCCTCCCCCGACTTCCCCTGGAGGTCTTCACCCCTCACGGCCCCAAGAAGAAAAGTGTCGAATCGCGACCGCTTTGTCGAATCGCGACCGCCTCCTCACGGACGTGGTGGAGGGTTTCAGAAAGCGCCTGGAGCGTGGTGGCAGTTTCATTTAGCTCGGTATCGGAATCGCCATTCACACGATTCTCCAGTTTTCTCACCATCTTTCGCACTTTTCTTGTTCTGTAAGAATGATCGAACAAGTGAATAATGAATTCAATGTGCTGGTAACATTTTGAAGTTTGGTATTTTTATATTATGTTCTGCTGCGTAACTTCTGTAATTTCGAACAGATCTTCAAGTTTACCCACCTATTTTCTCAGGCTCTCCAACTAAAGACTTGATCTAAATAAACCAAATAAATGAAAATAAGATACAGTATGATTATGATACAGAATATAGAGGTGTGAGCAGGCCAGCTTAGAATGTTGTCTGCATAGCTGCGAGGACCATGGCAAGTGTGGGATCATTGGATCTCAGTCTGGAAATTGACCTTATTGAGTGTTCTCTAGTGTTCCTTATCTCTAGAGAATCCCCCTTCATCTAGCATGCACCATTTGGTGAAATAGGTCAGTCGTACGTCTTCTGGCACCATTTGACACTGGTAGGAGGCTGAGTGAAATTGCCACATTTGCTGGAGCTGAGTTTTCTTTGTGGGAGGGTTGATTATATCATCGACAGATATAGCTATAAGCATCACCTGCGTGTGAATGTTTGAGCAGGTTCCTTCTTCCTTGACGCTCCTAGGAGTACATGCTGGAATTAGGGGGGAGAAGATAGCTGCGGGTAGTTGGAAGTCCGGGAAGAGAACCTCAAGCTGCACTAGAAGGCGAGCCTGTCCCGCAAAATAGAAGGCAGTTGTCATGGCCGGGAAAGAAGCATCCACTCTTGTTATGGTGATATGGTAAACCAACCAACCGCGACCGTGCCAACCGCATTGATAATGGTGCTTAATTGGTCCGGTAGAACAACAACCGCTTTAGCGGCTTGCATCCAATCTTCGTTGAAAGTATGGTGAAAGTAATGAAGCCCCTCTCTGGGTAAATTGAATTTTAGCCTCGAACACAGTGAGAGCTACGCGATACATTTGATGAATGCTTCCGCGCATTGGAACGTTGTTAAACTCGTATAGACAAGAAAAAATGTGCATTGCCGAGAAGCCAATGGCACGAGTTGTTATCGTTGAAGTGATGGCTTTAGACGTATTATACGCCTCTTATCTATCCATCGCTGACATATTGTCTTTGACGCCAGGGTAGAATTTCTTCTTGAGTTCTTCACTCAATAACGACTACTTACTCTCTTCGTTCTTGTCTGATCGATGTGATGTAAAGCGACGATTCTGGTAAGCACCTCTGGACGTACTCGGTTTTGTTCCTCTTGATTTACCCCTGTAAGACGGGTTGTACCTGTTGTCTTGTTGCCTCATAGGCTTTGTCCGTATCATCCTCATGTACAAAGTTAGTATTGTACGTGGATTGACGTGGACGGTAAGATCTATTATTAAAGTTCGGCATGTTGGTTTTGAATAGAGCGGGCTGATATCAGTAACCACAAAATCGTCACATCACCTTGGTATGGTGATATGGTAAACCATAAGTTTGAACATATATGTTCTGATTAAATTTGAATATGGCCGCCTTAAAACAAATGTGTAATGCTTTTATGAGTTCATAACTATCCTATGTTTAAATGACTAAAACCATAACTCAAACTAACTTAAATTAATATCAACTTATATACACATGCAACTGTGCCACGGAACTCAGCTTAGTAGGTTGTTTGCATGGCCGCGAGCACCATAGGCAAAGTCGGGTCGGGAGCTCTCAGCAGAGAGATGGAGCAGATGTTATGGTCTCTTGCATCTTTTATCTCTCTAATGAAATGTTTGTTTTCATCCAGTAGTTCCTACTTCAAGAAGTATGACAGTCTGACTTCCTCTGGTACCATCTGGGACTGGTAAGAGGCCAGATAAAACTGCCACATCTGTTGAAGTGGTGTGCGCTTTGTGGGAGGGTTAATAATGTCGTCCACTGACACAGCTATGAGCATAAGTTGTGGATGTATGTTGACACTCAAGGTCTCTTCTTTAATGCTGCGAGGAGTGCAGGCCGGCAAAAGAGGGGGGAACAGTGCACAAGGTTGTAACGCTAAATTCTGTTACCCTCGGAGGAGGACTTACCGTTGACACTTTGGCGCGATTCTCTACTTGTCCGCAATATCAAACTATAACAAAATAATTACGTTGGGCGCCAGACGCGTTAGCGTCGATTTTCAAACAATAATGCAAATCAATAAAATTAACACAAAACCGTACAAAAGAGATAAATAGAGAACCCGTTGGATGGCTGGCTAGGCACAGGTACGATCGCGTACATCCCGGTAGAGTGGCGGAATTCAAGGCAGCTAACAGTAATTCCAGAATTGAAGAAAATAACAAAATGAAAAATAAACTCCAGGCAAAAGGAAAATGAACAGGTCAATCGATCATATATTGTCGAGAAGGTTACATGTGTGAAACAGGCAAATAAGATGGTATCGACGGCGGTAGTTGATAAAATAAATAATCGTAGTTCACAAAAAGTTCGGTAGAATAGCAGTAAACGGTAGCTTTAAAACGAGAGACGGTAGTTTTAAAACGAGAGACGGTAGTTAACAGAGAGAAATGAACGTGGGTCGAGAGATGCGATATAATGCAAGAGTTGACTTGAAACTACACGTCACTGGGCGACGTGATCTTACCCAAGTTGCAAATGACGCTACGAAAATTATTATTCTGTCGATTAGAACGAGAAAACTTTACTGCGATCGGTAGAAAACAACGTATCGATAGTTCGGTAGATGATACGACAAATTTACCATGAATTATAACCAGTATGAGAGATTGACATTCAGTAACAATTTACCAAGTCGGCGAACGATCGACTAGATAGCCTTCGGTAGAATTATTCATGAACGGTAGATTTGATAATTTATAATTATTACATACTTGAGGAATTAAATAGTGAAATCCTAAACATAACTTTTGAGAGAATACCAAAATACAAAATTATGAAAGAGTGAGACTTTCGGAGAGTTTACAAAATGAAGAAACACACTAAAATACACCGCAATACAACAGAATAACTCACAGAACTTAATTTAACAAAATACAGAGAAATAAATAACAGGCAAAAATAATATGAAATTGCCAATAGCAATAACGAAAAAGTACGGTAATATCTAGGGCTGATTCTACGCTCGCTTGTACTCCAAGGAACTCGATATATGATACGATAGGTACAAAAAAAATAAAAATATAATAAGCGATAACAGAAATATAATATAAAGCACACTACTATTTCAAAAAGAGTATGGAATAAAATATGAAGCCAATAGGGCTCAAAATACGATAAAAAGTGCAGAAGCAGGCTAATAGAGATTCACAAATGATCAGAAAAATCATAAATACAAGGAAATAATTATTTGGCAGTTACGAGGTCGCTCAGATACGAAAATAATAAATTACTGAAATCATGCAGTCACACACGGCGGCTTACTGCAACTTTGAGTCGTGGACCATGATTCACACAAAACTGGCATCACACGATGCAACCAAGAAACAATAAATATAATATCAATGACCGAAATCATGCAGCCACACGGCGGCTTACTGCAACTTTAAACCGTGGACCATGATTCACACAAAGTCGATAAATACCATAAGAATAGAAATTATGAGCAACTCCGTAACGATACTATTCAAAGGCAGAAGCCTTACCCTGGCGGTTGACTTCAGGCACACAAACTGACTCTAATTTGAATTATACGTAACACTACCAAAACTAAGAAGGAAGAGAAAAAGAATGAAAAGAGTTTATAGGATAAATTTTCGGTAAAATAAACGATAGAACGATAGCGGTAGAAGGAAAGGTATCGGTAGCTTAAATCGGGAGAACAATGGGCAGGATGCGAAAGCAAAGCTGTCTCTCAGCAGGTTAAGCGTAGAATAGCAGGTCGTAGTTCGGCTCGCCGATCTCGCGGTGTCGTGAGGTGATTCTTCTTCTTTGATTAATGGGGTGACCCCCACCGCAAATAGGCCATCCCCCTGTGGCGAATATTGGTTACTGCGTGGTCATACGTTTTCCAAAATTACCGCTAGATGTGGTGTAATGTGCTGCTCGCGATTTCGTCGTTGACACCAACTCGTACGATTTTGTAGCTGCTTCGGTTTACGGTCCAGGCTGCCTATCATCGGGGACTTCTTTGGCAGAGGCATGCACAGGGTGCCTCTCGGCCAAAGTTACCGGGTGGAGAGTGACGCCTCATTGTTCACCTCCACCGGCTTTTGTACATGCAGTAGCTAGCTGCCTGTACCTGAGGTCGTGCAGTCAGACGGTTGGCCAAACCGTGGACCACGACCCACGCAATTAGTCCCTGCCGATAGGAAGGCAGCGTCGATCCTCAGAATGATGGCTTTATCAACCTGGACGTAGTGGTTTGGGGTCGGTCCGGCACCAGGCCGGTAAGTCGGAGGATGGCAGGCTACGGTCTGCCCTTCACGCCATCCTTACGGCATCCGATAGAGCTGGTGGCCGGTTCCTCTTCGAGAAACGATGCCCTCGGCGGCCGGGAGGATTTTTATCTCCCTGTTTACCGGCAGTCGAGGCGATACGGAAGGTTCGGGTGGATGCTACACCAGGTGTATATAAAGGTGCACCAAGGTAGCCAGTGTAGTCTGATGAGACCGTCAGTAGGCGAAGTCGTCGAGAGCTGCAAACGGTAGCTAGTGGTCCCTTGTTGATCGGGATCGTTGTCGTCCAAGTACCTTATTAGCTTGCGCCGAAGCGCGAAATAAAGAATTTACAAACAAGAATTAGTTGAAAGTAGTTATTACCTATTTTGTATCGAGTTCGGTTAGAGTACCCTGCTGAGGACGTGTAAACTAAAAATAATAGCGGTTTTGTGCCCTTGTGACGGGCGACTCTGAAACGCCACGTTACAAGGTATAGCAAAGTCGGGAAACAGCATTTCTGGCTGAACAAGAAGTCTAGCCTGGCCAGAGTAGTAGAAACCCGTTGTCATAGGGAAGGAAGCAGCCACCCTGGGTATTGTTATAGCACTAGCGGGGAGGGTTTCGCCTGTCGCTCGTTTTGAGGTGTTTGAATTATATTTTTCTTTAATCATGTTCATTAAAGAGCTAAACTCCTTGCTACTTTTTGCAGATATTTTTGCAAATGACGAGCCTCTGGTTGCAAAGATCATGTAAATAAGTTTCACATCTGTGGACAACAGTTCGTTGGCTGTGTATTCGATGCTTCGATTCGATGGCACAGGAATTTTGTCCACCAACTGATGCCAACGCTGTTTCGCCGCGTTGATTGCAAGATCTTGTGGAACATTTGTAAACAATGACACAACATCCAGCGAAACTAATACATGATCAGGTGGGAGACGAAAGTCCCTGATAGCATTAACCAGAGCAAAACTATCTCTTACACGTGACAAGGGAGGGACAATGTTACCAATACATTGACTGAGGAAGCGAGCTAGATTGATAGTCGGACTATCTGTGAACAAAACTATAATTCTTGCCGGTGTATCCGGTTTATGAATTTTAGGTAGCCCGTAGGCTCTAGGTGGTAAACAATCAGTTTTTGCGATTTGACGTCTAAGTTGATCCGAGATGGGTTTATTTTTAGACCAATCCATTGTTAGTTTTTTAACTTCCTGTTGCAAGGTACAGGTAAGATCGTATCTAACAACTTTGTAGGAGTTGTTGGAGAGTTGTTGCAACATTTTTTCCTCGTACATTTGTTTGTTCATCACAACAGTCGTGTTTCCCTTGTCTGCCTTCAAGAAAAGTAAATCCTGGTCATTATTCTGAAAGATCATAGTTTCATTAATTTTATGAAGGATATTCTTGTCAGCGTGAATAAGAGAAGGGGTGTTGATGAACTTTTTTATGGCGTTGGTAAAATCTTGGCGGGCCGTATTGCGGCAATCAGAAGGAATGAAAGAAATCTTTGATTCGAAATCAGAGATAAGTTTGTTGGTTGGGATGCGGTGGGGCTTAAAAAGGAATGCCATATTTGGGTCCCATTTTTAGAACTTCAGTAACGTTGACAGGAATTTCCGTATTGCTAAGTTTCACAATACAATTTTCGAAGGTCGAGTCAATTGGATTAGAAGTGGGACTTTTTTTGTTATTAATAAGATTAGCTGACTTGTTGATGTTAAACGCCTTGTGAGCATTGAAAGCCGGTTCCAATTTCAGGTGTTGTGTGTCGAAAAATTTTTTTGACAGTTCAACAGGTAATTCTATTAAAATATCGTTCTCAAGCGACAGCAAAATATTTTGATATTTAATGATGGCCGCATGAGCGTCACTAATCTCGAGATTAAGTAACGACCTTTGAAATTTGTGTACATTATGTTGGTAAACAGTTCGCGACTTGGACATTTTAAAACTAATACCGCACAAGCACAAGCTAATCAAGAAAAACTATATTTCCATCCCATGCGTTGCGGGGTTGTTTGAGTCACTCAACAGAACATTCTTTGAGTACAAAATTCAATTTGTGGGTAAATGTGCACATGATCTATCCTCTATGTTTGATTCTGGTAAGGACCCCTCACCCCCGGGTATGCGTTCTGGTGTAGTTTACAAAATTCCCTGCAACCAATGCAACATGTCCTACATAGGCCAAACAAGTAGGCAACTACACACCAGGATAACCGAGCATAAACGCAATATCCATGAACACGAGGATAATTGTACTGCACTGACGAGGCATGCTATCGATTTCCACCACTCTTTCAATTATTCTCAAGCCAGCATTATTGACGTTAAACCATTGTATTACAATAGGCTATTGTCAGAAATGTGCAATATTGTTGCACATCCCAATTCTGTCAACCGAAGACAAGATATCGAACATCTGAGTACTATTTACACCTCTGATACAATCATTGTAATTATCCATTACCGACTGAGCTTGCTCTCGATTTCACCTTCTTAACAAAATTTTAGTTTCCTTTTAACCCGTTGACTCTGCGTTTGCTCTGATAACTATCGATATCGATCTCCCCCCACTACACACTGGACGTTCCACGTGTGCAAATGTGCTCTTGATTTAAACCTACAACGGCTGTGTGTTTTATTTTATCAAATTAACAACAAGGATGAAGTCTTGGGAACTACGTATCGCGATCGCAGTGTGTTTCGGTTTTTGTTCTTAATTGTTCCTATTTACCAACACGCATTCACTACTTGATAGTGTTCCCTGTCTGCTGTAATTGAAAGTGTCATCCCACACTAGGTAATTCCTCTCATTTACATCTGCATAAACATCCTTGCTCATTATCTGAAACACTTATGTTCAATTTTGTTATAACGGAGTTGTACATTATTTTATCATTTGTGTTCGTGACAGATCTTTAAATAAATTGGTTCTGAGGAGGGGCCCATTAGGGCTGAAACGTTAACACTATAAAAAAGTGTTTTGAGTTGTGACCTTCATATCCAAGAATAACATTAATCAACAAGTCATCAAGGTCAAGAAAATCGTCTTCATAATAAATGATCGTGGAAGACAATATCAATCTCTCGATTTTTTTACCCTTCGGTTTCACCTTTTGTTTTTGGTTTTCCTTTTTCATCCGTAAATCATTTTTGTGAGGACTGCTAGTAAGTTCCACCACTCGTTGTGCTTTCTTTCTTCATTTGTTTTGGTTGGCTTAGTTCAGGTAGAGGTGATATTTCTGCAGCAGCGATTATCAGAGACAAGGTCGAGCTTTTGTTCGTCAGGTCAGCCAATTTTGGAATTGGCTCAGGATTGTTACCGTTTTCTTCTGGTACATTATTCGCAGTCATAGCATCGGCTGCAGCAAAGTCGTTGTCGTTGAAGTGATTACTGTCGACCGACCATAACCCCGCTCCTCAAAAAGCACTCATCGCAATTTCCGCCGATGCTGCTCTTGCATAAGCTTCGCCCTACAGCTGTGTGACTTGATATTGTATCACACAAAGCCCTAGATTTGTTTGCTACCACCTTTCAACAGCCTGCGAGTAAATTCCCAATGGTTTGAAGAAGGCCAAATCAAGGGGTTGTAGACGATGGGTTGTATGCCCCGGTAATTACAGTAGAATTATGCCCGTATCTCTGCATAGTTTGAGAACTTCCGAATTCCTTGTGTGCGTTGTATGGCCATCCAGACAAAGCAGAACTTTTCTAGCGTAGGATGACCAGTAGAAACGAAGTGCTTTAGCCACACACAGAAGAGTTCGCTGTTAATATAACCCGTTTCAGATACGTGAACTATGCTACCAGGAGTGGCACCAACTTTTAGTTCTTGAACCATTCTCATTCTTTTGAATATTATCATGGGAGGAACAAATAATCCGGCCACATTTGCGCAACATACTATGGTAGTCTTTACCCCTTTTTCTCCGTTGGTGATATTACGTACTTGTTTGGATTCACTTTGGGCAATGACCTTTGCGCCTCTCTTTTGTACAATCGAAAAACCGGTTTCGTCGACATTGAAAATTCTTGTGCCATCGAGAGCATGTTCATCACATTTTTTCTAGAATATCGAAATATTCGTTAACGTTCTGCCTGTTGAAACCCTTGGCCCTAGCCATCGAAGTGCTCTCAAGTTGTCTTGAACTCAAATTCGGATGTTGAGCCATTAATTTGTGATACCAGTCATTTCCAGTCATCCTCTTCGACTGATTGAACGTATGTCGTGTCATTACTTTCAGCAATCGGGAATGCCAATTTTTTGACCTCCGTTATTGTAAAACCAAACATTTGCGTATGCAAACGTAAAATGTGGTCCACTAGTTCTTTCTCGATGTCGTCAGAGAAAATTGGTGGTCGGCCAGAAAAGCTGGAGTCGTTGTTTGCAAATGCATTTTTTTTGTCAAGATGACGCTTCAATGTTGGTTTCAGGACACTATCTCGTCTACACGCCACATTGAGGCCGCAGTCTCCGTTTCTGTATGCTGCAAGTGCTCGTTTCATGTTGTCCTGAGAGCACAACGATATTTTCTTTTGTCGGCCATTTCGAAGAATGCACTATAGAAAAATAATATACACTTGTTATGGTACACAACGTTTATAAAAAAAAAAAAAAATTGTGTACGATATGATCGATGTCGGGTTGGTCGCGTAAATCGTACCTCGGTACGTACCCCGGTACGTACCCCGGTACAATTTACCTGAACAGCATCGGTACGAATCAGCCGACTAGCTGTTTTATGAAAACAGTTCTCGTTTGCTTCATAACAACCATAACCTGAATGTCAGCGCGGCAAAATAACCACGAAAGATCACACGTTGAATGCATTATTACTGAAAAGCATTATCTGGTTCCTTACAAACACATAAGTCTTAGGGCTGACTGTCGGAAACCTTATCGAATACTAGTGAAATAATAATCATGTGTACCTTTTTGACGATTGCGTCCAGCAGCGTCCAATTTCGTTTTCGCGCTTGTCAGCCGTCACACTTCGATATTCTGCCACCGGACAGTGGCTGTTTCGAAGGGTTATTAGAGATCTCGAAGTGGTACGATTTACCTGGTGGTACGATATAGATATAGTCTACTCATAAACCTAATAAACTTGATATTATTGACTTTCGATAATCGGGAACCCCTTGACTCTATTCGTCTGATAATAACACTAAATAAAATTATAAATTATTGCCTAATGCCACTACTTACTATTCTTTTCTCTTAGTACTTTTGACTCTAGATTTATTCTCTTCAACAAAATCTCTAGTTCTACTTCTAGCTCTACTCTTTTCTTTATAATCTTTTTTGACTGTTGCAGAGCTTTCTCCAGTGACATTAGGCTGCCTGTCCTAGCGCGGTCTAGGTAGTATACCTGGTGCTGGGTCTGATGGGCCACCAGACATACCTTGTGCAGACATGAAAGTAGTATTTCCACCAATCGATAATTCACTAACTAATCTTGAAATTTGGGTCCTACTTACTCTTGATGCTTGTGCTTTATCAAATTCCTCCACAAGCCTCTCATATTGGAACTCATGAGGGACTCTTCCAGTTGCATATTTAGCTACAATCTTGAAAGTGTCCATGTTAGGACGCTTATTCTTTGCTATATATTGTTTGGTGACTTTGGTTACAATTGCAGCTCTTCGTGTAGCTTCTTTCAAGTTTCTTGTTGCATAAATTGAACCGCACATTGCAAAGTTAGGGTCGGATGTTAGCAAATAGTGTCCACCACTTTGGCAACTTGAGTTGATTTTCTTTAATACTTCTAATATAGTTATATTCAAATCTTCAGCCATAGATTGAATATCGTCCCTACTAAAGACAGCACCAGCCAAAGGTGTCATTAGGTACTGAGGAACTGGCATGGCCATTGCAAAGCTAGTTAATCTATTAAAGGTGGAAATAGCCAATAAACCAGCCTGTTTAATTGATACAACCATGTGCTTGTCAGAGCTTGTCTTATTGTAAGTTGAACCTTCTTGTTTGTATGCTGCTACAAATACTGTGTGTTTAGAGGCTCCATAAGTGAATATGAATTTCCAGGTTTTATCTGCACTGACTTTCTTACCTTTACGTGATTCTGGTCCCTACGTCGACGCCGAAGATGGCTTCAGAGACGATTGACTCATTTCTCTGGCTACTTTGTTTGTCTAACTGGTGTGTTTAGAGGAACCACCTCCAGTATTCGCGGCACGGGTTATTTTCTCGGCGCCTTTGAATCTTTCTTTCCGATTTTATCGGGGTTGAAGTTTTCGGGTTTTCCTCGATATCCTGGTGCTATATTCTTGATGTCTTCAGCTGTGTAGTTTTAACGTTAGTGTCTGCCCTATTTCAGTTAAGTTTTCCTATCCAAGACCAGCAATTAAGCTGGAATAACTTTTCACCAATAATAGGTTTCGATACCGTTTCTTCCACAAAGTTTGTATTTTACCAATGAAATCAAAGTTCGGTTTCTCATCAACTTGACATTCATCGAATTCGCGCGTGTAAATAATTACCGAAGCAATCTGATCATGATTTGATGCTATTGATTGTATTGTAACGGCTGAAGACCTTCGGGCATGGTTGCGGCGGCAGGGGGGACGAAAGATGGTGAGGGTCGGAGGTAAAAGAAGGCAAAGTCGGAGGTAAAAGAAGGCAAAGTCGGAGGTAAAAGAAGGCAAAGTCGGAGGTAAAAGTTGCTGCTAATATTTGTTTGCGATTGAAGTTTACAACTAATTGACAAAGAAGTTGGGTCCCGCGATGCAGCCTGACTCGTCCCGGCTGAGTGGTGTGTACTCGATATTACCTAAGCTTGACTTATTACTAAGGCTAGGTGTGTCATTGTGTACGAGTTGGGGAGGGTGGGGGGGTGAGGGAAGCGCTGGAACGAGGGAGGAGGGTGAGATAAGGGTGGGTCTGACCTGGGGCAGGGGCACTTGAAACTCCGGCTTACTATTGGTGCGCTTCTCTCTTGGTCAGCTGCGGAGTTGTTTTCCACTGTTCGGTTCCGCTCCGCGAGTTTGGGGTTTATTGTGACGTGCATGTGGTGGTGCAACGTCACAGTATACACTGAAATGCTTATGAGCATTGTTGTGAAAGATTGACGAATATTCATAATGCAGGTTTCTATTATTGATTCTGATGATTAAATGCGTGCTGCGTCACCTAGCGGTGTGCAGAGGTATCTCTGTACAAAATTTTTCGCCATTTGGTCTCTTGGTACTAAGCTCTAGTAGTATAGCAAGGCCTGTTCTACACGCAGATTCCGGTTACCGATACTTACCGACCGAGCCGCTCAGCGCAGCTCAGCTCAGACTCAAACCCTTTTCCGCTCCGCGCAGCCCAGACGCAAACCCTTTTCCGCGATGACGTCACAGCCTACCGTACCGGCTTGAGGTCAAAACCGTGCAACCTTACCGACAGTTGTATCGGTCGAAGGTCAAAATCCCGCGATCACGTCACAGTCTGCCGTACCGGAAGTCTGTAGTGCTCGCCTGCCGACGGTAGAGGGCGCAGCGGGGGGGGGGGGGGCTTTTTTGCCGTCCCGCATTCTTTTCCCACGATATGACTGCTGATGTGTAACATCTACCACCCCCACATTCCTTTCCCACCTCATCAACCACGTGAGATTCCAAAATTAATAGTTCGAAGAATTGTTTTTTATCCACTCGGATACCGCTGACGTGTAACATCAACCACCTCACATTCCTTTCCCACGTTATTAACCACGTGACGTTCCAAAATTAATGGTTCCGAGAATTGTTTTTCACTTACTCGGATGTCGGTTTGATATCCAAGGTCGACCGATAGTCGCGGTACATTCAAAGCCATGGATCTGCGGTGTTGGGTTACTATCGCTCTAGGAATGCAAAAAGGTGCGCGCGCATACACAAACATACGTACAGCTGCCCTATGAAAAGGACGCTCATCACTGCAGACGATCATTAAGTCACAACTCGTCGAGTATACGTGAGGAAAAAGCTCAAAATGGAATCCGCGAAGTGTTTGAAATTGATCGATGTTATGGAATCGGCGTTCAAGATTTTATCTGAAAACTCGTCGCCGGCAGAAATTGCAGAATGGATTCGATTGGGAACCCAAGATATCAGGCTTCCGAACAAAACATTGCGAAAGGCTTCATCGATTGGAGAAAAGGTGAGAATTTTGACTACGATTGGAATTCTGAAATCGTTGACAGTCAAGTTTCAACAATTGCAAAAAGTGGGTGACGGATTACGAAGCCGACGAAAAAGCGATCGAGTACGGTGGGAAGATTTGGAATCAGCTTTCGAGAGGAGAATTCAAACTGGATCCATCGTCAATTTGAAGCATGAAGATGTGGAGAGATTTCTATAAGACGCTAAGGTACTAGCTGTGACGAGACTAAAAAACGCTCTGAGGAAAGACAGGAGCTTGAAAGCCAACGTTATCCTGGCTTGTAAATTTGAAGTTGGAAGAGATGATCGCACGGTGGAAGAGATCAAATTTTTTTAATACGAGAAATGAAATCATCCTCCAGACAACGGATGTCAACGAATGGTTCATCGAAAACGCGACGGAGCGTTTGTTGAAAAAGGTAGAAGATTTCCAGGAAAAGAATTCAGGCTGGTCGCTGACAGAAATAATCAAATTGACTGTGAATATCAACAAGTACGTGCAACTACGAGGCGGTGTCTTCACATACAACCCGGTACCTAAGCATATCAGTAATAAGAAGGCTGTAGTAAACATCGGAAACAACGACTCTTACTGCTTTCTTTAGTCGGTCACCGCAGCTCTGTTCCCAGCCGACAACAACCATCCTAACGCGACCAGCTCGTACCCGCATTTCAGCTCAGTGCTACGGTATGATGGTACAAAGTTTCCTATGTCTCTAGACAAAAACACCATTTCAAAATTTAAGAAGCTTAACGGCCTTTCAATTAACGTTTATGGTATAGACCAAGGTGATCGGAAAAAAGTGAAATAGTACCGATTCACCTAAGTCAGAATGAGTCTGATAAACCTGTAATACATCTTTTGGCGATAGAAACTGAAATCACTAACGATGACGATGATGATGATGTAGATATGGAAAATTATGAAAAAATAGAATCTTTCATTTCACTTGTGTTCAAAATCTGTCTGGATTAACAAGTTCTCAAATTTCCAAACGCTCACATCAGACGTGGTTGTGCGATAGGTGTCTGTCTCATTTTAATTTCGAAAGATGTTTGTCGAAGCACCGAGTTGATTGCATGAATTTGAACAAAACCAAAGTTATTCTACCTACAGAGGAGGAAAAAATTCTAAAATTAAAAAATTTCAAGCACGAAGAAACCGTTCCGTTCTGCGTTTACGCGGATCTAGAATGTTTACTGCAACCCACACATGAAAGTTTTGGGGAAAATAGAACAATTTGAGGAATTTATGATGCTAAACCGCGCTATGCTCGAGGTCGTCACACGCCGCGGACACGCGCTACGCTTTCCGAGAGTAGGGCGATAAAATGACTTAGTACACAGAGTTGTAGTTGATTGAGTTATGTATTTTACAATATTTACAAGTGCGTGCACTCCATAGCTGTGGCGATGCACACGGATGAGCTTTAGATTATTATAGATTTTGTTATTAATAAAAAGCATCAGCCAAGCGATGCTGGTAGGTACGAGGCTAGCCCGGGAGTGATGTGTCCGTGAAGTCTGCGCGGGGTACCAGTTGCTGCTTGCGCCGTCGAGTTGGTGCCTGGATGGTGTCGCCTCCTGGCGCTGGTGTGGTAAGGCCGGGCCGAGGCGCCACAAATTTATCAGAAGCATCTCCCGTATAGTATAGCCTACTATCTGCATTGCGCGTTTGACGATTCGCTTTCAAAATTCAAAATTAATCGCGGAGAGACTTGCGTTCAATGGTTTGTGAACGAGTTAGCGGAATTGGCACATTCGTTAGAAGTTTATTTCAAAACTGTTGTACCGATGGAACCACTAAATTTCAATCAAATCGACGAATTTCACTCAACAACAGTGTGTCACATTTGTGAAAAAGCGTCAACACTCACAGACGTGAAACATCGTGATTACTGCCATTTCACGGGAAAGTACCGTGGTGCTGCTCGCCGAGGTTGCAATCTAAATTACCAAAATTCGCACATTATCCTAGTGATATTCCACAATCTGTCGGGTTACGATTCACATTTTCTGATCAAAGCACTGGCTACATCGTTCGAGGGCAGAATTGAGCTTCTACCCGTAAACAAAGAAAAGTACATTTCTTTTACAAAATATGTCAAGGGGACAGATATAAAGTTTAGATTCGTAGATTCATACCGTTTCATGCCCAGTAGTCTTGAGAAATTAGTAACGTATCTCGGTGATGAACAGAAATCAATCACACGAAAATTTTATCATAGCTCAGACAAATTTCAGTTATTGACCAGAAAAGGAGAGTTCCCGTACGAATACATAGACAGTTGGGAGAAGCTCGAGGACACGGCTACCATCCAAACAACAATTTTACTCAAAATTGAATTATCAGGATATATCAGACGACGACCATGCACATGCATGTAAAGTTTGGCAAACTTTTAACGTTCAAACTTTGGGAGAGTATGCGGACTTGTATTTACAGACGGACGTGTTTTTACTGGCTGACGTTTTTCAAAATTTTCGACAGAATTGTTGGACGACGTACAAACTGGACCCGTTACATTACTACACAGCGCCCGGTCTGTCGATTGATGCAATGTTAAAATGTACAGGCATCGAACTCGAGCTTCTCACCGCCATAGACATGGTTATGTTTATCGAAAAGAGTATTCGTGGTGGTGTATCACAGTGTTCGAACAGATACGCCAAGGCCAACAATAGATATAAGGGAGAGGAATTCGATCCTGAGGTCGAAGAATCTTATCTCATGTACTTTGACGTTAATAATTTGTACGGTGCTGCTATGAGCTTTGCTCTGCCATACAGTTCCTTCGAATGGGTATCAGACTTCAGACAATGCGACGTTCTTACCATCTCGGACGATGTGGAGTTTGGTTACATACTGGAGGTGGATTTGGAATATCCTGAGGAACTGCCTGAAATTCATAAGGATTTACCACCGTGTCCGGAGCACTGTATACCTCCGATCTCGAATAGTAAGCAACCGAAATTGACGCCCACGCTATTTTCCAAGAAAAACTACGTTGTTCACTATAGGGTTCTGAAACAATGCTTACAATTAGGCTTAAAATTACTCAAAATACACAGAGTTCTTAAATTCAGACAAACCCCGTGGCTCAAAAAATACATAGATTTGAATACCGATTTGCGCAAAAAATCTCACAACGAATTCGAGAAAAATTTTTACAAACTGATGAACAACGCAGTTTTTGGCAAAACAATGGAAAATGTTAGGAAGTATAGAGATGTCAGACTGATCACGACATGGGATGGAAGATACGGTGCTAGAGCTACCATGGCCAAACCCAATTTTCACAGCTGCACCGTTTTCGACAAAGATACAATTATCGTCGAAATGACTAAGACGAAAGTCAAGTTAAATAAACCATTGTATGCAGGTTTCTCCATCATGGATCTGGCTAAAACATATATCTACGATTTTCATTACAATTACATTGAGCAGAAATTCGGCAACCGAGCAAAATTAATGTACACGGATACCGACAGTTTGATTTACAATTTTACCGTCCCCGACATATACGAACACATGAAGGAGGACTTGCACAAATTCGATACGTCTGATTATCCGCTTGACAACGTTTACGGAATACCTCGAGCAAACTTGATGAAAGATGAGAATAATGGAAAAATAATGCTGGAATTTGTAGGATTAGGAGCTAAACTGTACGCTGTAACCAATATTTTTGAGGGTCATAACGATATAACGATAATTGGTTACCCTACGGCGCAGTCGCTAACCTAAATAATTAGATAGAGAGAGATACTAAGGAAGAAAGATACAATTGTTGGGCGCCAGACGCACATGCGTCAAAAATAGATAATTAGACAAAAAGATAAAGGTAAAGGTAAAGGTAATAGATAAAGGTAAGGTCAGGTTCTACGACGGTTTTGCACGGTTCGCTCAGAGGGACAAGATAATGGTAGAGGGGCGGAGTCGAATCCAATAGATAAAATAAGAAACAGGTGAAGCAGGAATAATATCAAATATATTAAGCAAGAAGCGATAAGTTTACTGACAAGCAAGTAGCTGAAGAGTTTGCGATACAAGTACGATAAATGCGATAATTAACAATAGTTACAGCCAGAGAAAGGTTAAGCGAGAGAGTTAACAATTAACGGAACGTTTTCCGAATAAGCGGGAAATATGCGCAAGCTCGCGATACTAAAAGGTAATGATTAACACGGTTTTATGATAGATACGCAGAACAGAAAAAGATATACTGTACTTAAATCAAGCGGTAAGCAAATAAATCATAAAATAAGAGAAGCAATTATAAACACATGCGAAATACAACAATTGTAATAGTTATCACATTACCAGAATGATCAGAAATAGGCAGACAGGGAATTATGAATCACAAGGTAAATTCAAGCGACAGGTCAAATAGAAAATTAGCATAAAATATAGAGAATAAAAGATAATACGTAGTCTATAGTTTGCGGTAAGTGCGAGAGAAAGATGGATAATATTCGGTACGATAAAAGGCAATTCAAGATAAGACAAACAATATTCAAGATAATTAATAGGCAACGTACGGCAAACCAAATAGACTACGGACAACTACGATCAGCGATATAAGCGAAGAAAATAGTGAAAAAGATGTTATGCGATACGGCACAATACTCCAATGTCAAATGAACGACGAACGGGACCGCGCAGCGATATAAGATCGCTCCCGCGGTACTCTCACTAAGATACGATAATCAACGATAATAGGTAAAGAGACAGATAAAAACTAATCAGAGAAAATATAACAAAATAGCAATGCTCAATAGCTAAGATAAAAATTGATCCTCTAACGGAACGCGCTGCTAGACAGCGATATTAGACATTCAAATAGTCCAGAAGAGAAAGATAATAAAATAAACAATAGTCACTACAATGCGTTAGTAATAATCAACCAGTCGCGAAGTTACTTGCAATAAGACAGAGAAAGGGACAAGATAAGAGATAAGAGAAAATAAGATACGAGCCCAGGTGGCTCAAGCAGACCAACTGCAAGGTAAAGAGAAAAGATACGAGCCCAATTGGCTCAAGCAGACCAACTGCAAGGTAAAGAGAGAAAGAGATAAAGGTGAAGGTACGATATATTGCAAGTAATCTCGTGGCTTCACAAAATAGAAAAGGAACCTCACTTACGTAAAAGAAGATATAACAGGTGCGAGAGAATGCGATACGATAGCGAGAAACTAATCACAGTGATAGCGGTAATGATACTAGATATGACAAAAGCAAGAAACTAAATACAGTGATAGCAGTAGTGGCACTAGATATAACAATAGCACGTCTTTGCGATTCAGGAACTGAACGTAGAGTAATGAGATGAGCGATGATCCTGATTTTCATCGAGCTGGTGTCACGTGATTCTTCCCAAAATTTGCGGTATCTTAATTGGACCAGCTGGTCGCGTGGCCTGGTCCACGGATCGGCGGCGATAATCCCTCGCCGCTTGATGTTCTTTTCCCTCGACGACAGGTATCGAGGTATCAGGACGTCGGAAGGTGGTTGGCGATGTTTTCCTGCCGCTATGCGGTATCGTTGGTGAGAAGGGGGTGGGGTCGTACTGCTCAGGTATTGCGATATTGAGGCGTGCGGCAATGTTACGTCACCGGTCTCCTGGACTTGCGACAGACTGTAACTCACTCCTTGCTTTACTGGTACTCCCCGTTGTAGCTATTTCGTCGGCGCTGCATCCCGGCCCTCGCTCATCGAAGCCCTCATGCCGGAACGATCTGGTGGTGATGGCCCTCAACCCGGATCCCCACACTAGATCCACCAGATCCACGTGGTCAGCATATCATCAGCCTATCCCACGCCGCAGTCCTTCGATAAGACGGTTCGTGAAGAGAAAACCGTCTTCTATTGGATAGTCAACGACTTAGTAGATGTTAGGGTCGGTTCAGCTCCAGGCTGATAAGTATCGTCGACGGGAGGCTTTGTTGTGTTTTTGACGCACAGCCCTGTACGCCGCCTGACGATGCATCCAAGCGGTAGAAGCATTCGTTCGTGGTTCGGCTCCTGGCCGATAAGTCTCAAATAGTTGGAGGTGCTGTTTGTGCATCACGCACGACCCTGTTCGACAACTAGATAGGCATCCATCAGGAGTGGTTTCAGCGGTATTCGTTCGTCTGTAGTCGGTGGTGGTCGATGTTGAGCTGGTACGTGACCCCTGTCAGGCAGTGTCCTGGTATCTTGACGTGAAGGTCTCGCGGATGGTTCTCGAAGAGCATTACAGAATTAGGAAATAGCATACAATTAGCTTAGGAAAGAGAAATCAACTTAAAGATGATTAGTCGTTCATTTTTGGAGTATTGGCCTCAGACGTGCTTTCGTTATTTTCAGCGATATCTGCACCTAGGGGAATGCGATAATTAAACAAAGTGACGGGGTACGAAATACCACGTCACAACGCATTCCGAGTCTTGGGAGATGAGAAAGACAATAAGCGTGCCAAAGGTGTCAAAGGATCAGCGTTGAAAAAAATAACTTTCAACGATTATTTGGAATGTGTTTTGAACCGTCAAAATCTATCCTCAAATCAGCATTTGATATTGAATCGAAAGCACGAGGTATACACCGTAGAACAGCAGAAAGCAGCACTGAGCTGGAATGACGACAAGCGGATCGTGTTTCAAAATACAACCGACACGCTTCCGTGGGGCTACAAGCCTACACCTTAGCTTTGTAATTTATAACTGTACCATGTCTGTCGATTGTCTGAAAAATAAAGACGCATACTTGTTGTGTGTCGGATATAAAATAAAGAGGGACATACGTTTTTACAAAAAAATTCATTTATTCGAAAGTTACATATCCGATTCGTTTATCCAACTGTTGTGTGTATTGTCAAAACCTAACCATTTAACGTATATTTTTCTTCCGCGCTTCTTGAGCACCTTCTCCACCAGATAGATATCCGGATGCTTAACCTTGAGGAGCTCTTGTTCGTAGAAACCACCAGCGATGGGTTGATCTCGGTAGTCTTTGAGCTTGTACGTCTCAGAATGAGTATTTTCCACTCGACTTATCGTGAATATTTCAGTCGTCTAATTGGGAGTGTAACCTTTCTCGAAGAAGTTTTTGAATTTGCTGATTCGATCTTTGTCGCCGGATTTGAACTTTGCCGATACGGTAGGAGGTATCGCTCGAAGCCCTCCGCACGCCTGACGTAATAACAGCCTCTCGTTTGCAACGGTGACATCCGATGGTTTCATTCTTATGGTTCGGTGTTGTTGTAAGCCGAAACGAAATCGGATAAGATATCGTGCCACTTGTAGCTTCCTTGCATGCTGAACCGTGTCCACATTTACCTTTCAGCGTGCGATTGAAACGTTCACAGATCGAAGCCTTCAAATTACTGTACGTGGAGTAAAGTTTGATTCCGTAGCGTGTCATAAGCGATTCGAATTTCGAGTTGTAAAATTCCGTTCCTCTGTCAACGTGTACATTTTTTGGTACCCGTCCTTGGACAAGCACAGATTCCATTGCCTTCGTAACATCATCTCCAGACTTACTCTTTATCGGTATAGCCCACGCATACTTTGAAAACATATCAATGACTGTGAGCATGTACTTGTAGCCTTTGTTTGTCCAGCCTACGACGTCATATCAACAAGATCCGCCTGCCAGGTCTCGTCGATGCCGCGCACGTCTATACGTCGACGCGGGTAATTCCGGCGCGCAGGCTTATGCAGTTCCGTCACCAGTGCTTGCTTTTTCTCGTTCATATTCCAACGCTATTAGTCTGGTGTCCAATTTGGAAATGATTTCCGCGTTTCGAATCGACAAGTCTCTGTCTGTTTTAAAGTCTGTGTAGAAGGTATCCAAGGCTTTCTTCGTGGTGATCTCCAAAGCTTTGATCATTTGATCGAGGTTGTCGATTCGTTTTTGCAGCACGCTGAATTTTCGTCTCAAGGTTTTTAAAGTTACAGCATTGTTCGGCTCTGCGGGATCTGCGACGTTGCACAGTCTCTTGTTCCGTATATCGTAATGCCCATCCGCTGTTATTTGAAACCCGACACCCGGAGGACCGCGAGTGCTCGCGGCTGTTTTTATTCAGCTGACGTCCAAACACGTCGACGCTCATCTCGGTAATGAATGCAAAAATGACGGGAGCTGCTTAATAAATGATTCCTGCTTCGCGTAGCTCTTCGATAATGCAGATGATTTCGTTATTGTGACTCGGATTTCCCGCTGCCTGAGATGTCAGGAGTAAACGAAGACGCTCCACTAACTCGTTTGGATCATCCCAGAAGACGTATTCCGTTTCAACACCTTATCGAGTGATCATAGCTTGCGGAAGTAGACCTTTACTCTTTCGGCGAGATGATGGGGAATAATCCATAAATTCGGCAATGACATTTATAAATTTGTAACTGTTATCGTTTCGAACAGCCCCATCGGATGAGTAATACTTCTAATGCGCGTTCGTTGCGAGGACTATGTTTTTAAAATTTTCCCGATCTCCGGCGCTCACAGAAGAACCGTCAGGCTTCTTTTTGAACAAAAGTTCCAGCAAACCCTTCGTTTTCGGGTAACGCGTGTCGCCAATACGAACGTAGTCACTCTCAAAAGATATCAACGAATCACCAATCATTAGTCCGTTTGAGAGGTTGCGTACACCGTACACGTTGTCCAATTCGCTTTTTGTCTTCGCATCTCTCATCAGTGCAAAATACTCGTCCTCGATTTTCTCGACCGATGTTTCTACGATTGTTTCATCCCCCGCCGAAGCAAAGTAATCGTCCATTTCCGAGACAGTTTCATTTTTCATCTGCTTTATTTCTTCTTTAACTTCTTCCACCTCTTGTTTGACAGGTTTGGTATCTTTTGTAACATTCACCAGTTCTTGCAACGGAGTCACTACTGGTTTGGAAACGTCACTCAATTTCTGAGTCGTAGATTCCCTGCCCGACTTGAGCAATCTGTGTTTTCGACGGATCGCAGCACTTGCTTGAGCGATCTGATGTAGGACATCTCTTTGCTCGGAAATTTCAGAGCTCTGCATGTTGACGCTACTGAGTCTGCAACGCTACTGCATCTCTCGCTCGAAAACGCTAGATTTTATTCCTTTTCCAGGCTAACAAAAGAATCGAATCCCCTCCTGTATCGTCCTTCGTTGAGCTCACTGTCTTTCTCGATCACCAGAAACCCATATTTGTCACCGTTCCAGCATGCCGCTCACAAGTCTTTAAACTCTGTGTAAGACATATCGGTGTTTACATTGTCGTTGTATACGTGTCTCAGGTTCATATCGTCTTGTTTGAACAACACGAGTAAGTTTACGTTGTCGCGCACGAGATGTTTGGGAATACGCGCGTACGTCTGACAGAGATAGAAACAGTCAACGTCGTGATGTCTACCCATGCAAAAGTAGGCTCGAACATTGTCCTGCTTCTTGCATGCTACATCGTCAAATATGATTATTGAGTTGGGCCGTGCTTCTTCCGGTGGAATCACTTGCTCACACTCGGTAAACGCAAAATACTCCGTATTCTCAACATGGTCCAGCAATTGCTTCAACAATTGGTATTTAGGTTGGTTGAGAGATTTCGAGTAGATGTAGATATTTTCAAATCTGAGTCCGTTGGGATGGGTTATAAGTGTGAGCAACGCATTAGTTTTACCACAATCCGACGGTCCACAGAATATCGCACGTACACTGTTCGGGAGTAATTCACCGTGCCGTTTGTGCTTTTTGACATTTTGCTCCGAAAGTTTGTCAAAATTCATCACGGGAAGCTTGGTAGGTTGTTTCTCAAACCGCATCTCGGACATGACTGATCGAATTTGCTATAAATACCCCGTTTTAAAGCACTTTTCTTCAGTCGACGCACGAACATGATCGCGTACAGAGGTAAACGAAGCAGCAGCAGGCGGCAACATCGTGGCAAGGGTTTGGTGAATAAAATCGTCAACAAACTTCCGATCGAGTTGCATGTTCCCGGTAACCAGTACTGCGGTTCTGGTACGAAGTTGACGAAAAGACTCGCGAGAGGCGACTCCGGTATCAATCCTCTCGATGCAGCGTGTAAGGAACACGATATAGCGTATTCGAAAAATCGTGAGAACCTTGAGGTTAGAAACGAGGCTGATAGGGTGTTGGCTGAGAAAGCTTGGAAACGGGTTCTCGCAAAGGACGCAAATTTGGGTGAGAAGGCAGCCGCTTGGGCAATAGCTAATACAATGAAAGTAAAATGAACACTCGGAATGGGAATTCGATAGCGGATGGTTCATCTCGGGGTTTTACTTCAAAATAATTCTGTTTTCGTTTTATCACAAAACTATTCTCTTTTGAACGAGTTAGTACAGATTGAATATATTTGAAAGATATTAGAAAAGTTTTATTATGCACAAAACTTCTTCTTTGATATATTTCCCCGGAGTGTTGCAAGCAGGTGAATTCTTGATTATCTTCATTTTCAACTTCTTCTATTAATGTACTCTGTACATTGTCACCAGAAGTAGACGCACATTTATCGATTTTTTGAATTGTGCGTATAGTTGCCGCACTGTCTACATGTGCCAACACACTGCTGCTAATTTTCTGTAGCTCAAATCTTTGAGGCGACAATCCGTCAACCTCGCTACTACCATCTTCATATAGGTATTGTGGTGATCTACATCCACAGCTATCGAAACTATTCTTTTCGTGGAACTGTTCGGTTTCAGAATTTATGAATTGGATCGTTCCGATCCCTATTGGACAATCTTCAGTATCCATTTCATCTATACGTTCTTGGTCCACGTTCATGACATTAGTATCTATAGTATGTGTTGTGACGGGTTTTGAGTCCGCACGAATAATATGGGGGGGGGGGGGGGGAGACAATTAGAGACGGGGCGGATATAATAGGTAAAACTTGGTGTGTGTATTTGCAACAACAAAAAAGGGGAAGGTGGTACATGCGTTGCGATCGGGGGGGCGAGTCGACTTAAACTACGAAAGATACAAAAGGGTTGTAGACTCTAACGGGGGCTGAACACGCCTCAGCCCTTCGCGTTTCTTACTACTAACTTACAGGTACGCGCGGGGGGGGGGGGGGGGGGCGGCAGTGTGGGCGGTGACGGGGAATGTGTGGTCGGAAGGGTTGGAATTGCGGGGTGGAGGGGGAGGTGTAGTGTGACGGGAAGTGTGAGGTAGAAAGGGTCGGCAGTGCGGGGGGCGGTGGTGGTGTAGGGTGGTGGGGAGTGTGAGGTAGAAAGGTTTGGTATTGCGAGCGGAGGTGCTGATCGGCGGTAGATTGCAGGCTAACCTGATGTCGTCGGAGTGTCGGTGTAGCGGTGTTAAGGGGGGAGCGTCTGGGGTCTCTGGTCTCCGCTGTTCGTCGTTCTCTCTCTCTCTCTATCTCTCGCTCTTCCTCTTTACTTCTCGCGTGTTACTTCTTCGTAGGCGTAGTACTTCTTCGTAGGTCGCGGTCGTACTGCTGCTTGACGCCGAGCTCAGCCGAGCGTCGGTGGGCTTCGGTTACCATCGGGTGTTTCCCGACGGGACGGGACTCACCCGTTCGGCTCTTCCCCGCGGGTTTGGGGTTTGTTGTGACTTGCACTCTAGGTGCAACGTCACAACACATTTTCTATTTATATAATAACATATGTAGGTATCTATTAATTATAGATACAACCGACTCATGAACCGAAGAAAGACTTCACAAGCATTACACCGAAGTGAATTGTAATACTGGAAATCAAGTTAATGACGACTCTAACAATGTTGTCAATAACGGACGTAAACCTATAGATGTAAGCAGTGCAGAAGTAATTTTAAAAACTGATCAAGAGTGTCAAGTAGATTATGTAAATTCTGCTGGTATCGAACGAACAAAAACTTTCACTTGTAACAGATATATGACTATTTACTGCGATGCTGAAGTTCAAACTGAAATACCGGAAATTGCTACTCTCGAAACTATTGTGAATCGGAAACAAAAATGAAAGATGAAGAGGTAGATAATTCGATTGGTTTTAACGGGGCTGTAGTTGAACAAAATAGGAAACAGCGTAGTTTCTGTGGTTTTCCATCTATTTAGACCGATAAAGATTTATTAGATATTGCTGGAGTGAACTTCCAGAACTTTGATTTTTTATGAAGCATATTATTCAGTAACATCATAATCAACAAAAATAATGATTGCTCACGTTTAACTGCACTTTATATGGCTCAGAAGATACGGATGCTTGTCGACTAACTTCAGCTTGAATAAACAAACTTTCTCCATTATGCCTGTACTCTTGTACACTCCGAACATGATCGACTTTAAATAGATATATGCCTTTTAGTTCTGTTGCAGGTTCGAAGTTCATTTTGTGTGTGATTTTTTCAAATCCTGTCCTTATTAAAACATCCGTGACCACGGATTTTTCCATTAAAAAATTATTTATTTTGATAGTATACATAACAGTTTTTTAAGTATCAATGTTGTCTATCTATCCATGTTCCAAAATATATTTGTTTTGAACTTCTTAACCTACAAATTATCACTGAAAACTTGGTTTTAATTACTTCACAACTATTTAGTCACATATTTTCTACTGGAGTTTCAACTCGTTATTATTTTCAACTTTTCACTTTACTATTACAATGAAAATATCAGTTATTTACTAATATTTTGCTTATTTCGATATTTATCATTATTATTCTAATGCAAATGAACACGCCGGCTGTTTAGCTTTTGAAACCGCTAGGTGGCGGCACTAGCGAGGCTCACAGCGAATACCCCACGACCTTCGTCATCACGTAGTTCTCGAAAACAAACAAAAAATGGTTGGTCGAACGATGTGATTCTCTGAAATATATGAAAAATTATCTTTTATTCTTAGTTCAATATTATTTGTGTATTCAGGATGTATAGCAGGGTGATTTTTGAATTTTTATACTTTGAGGTGATGAGCGCTTTCAAATGAATTGAAATAATTCCCTGAATATTTAAACTCTGCATCAACTCTGGGATGGTCCGCTTTGTGATCGAAGTATCTCATGGAAATGACCGGACAAAAAATTTTTTTCTGTCGTACATTTCATTGGAAGATCTATAGTGTTCAAAAAAATCTGTAACTACGAGAGTTTAGAGGGTATTAGTGCAACGATCAGAATGAAAATACACATCATGTTTGCGCTCGGCATCGATGGCGGTAAGAGATTTTTTACCAACGAGGGTTGTAAATCCTCGTCAAACCAATCGGGAAAGATTTTCGATGCACTGGCGTCCTTGAGACAATTGGGTTTGCCTCAAAGATGATTCAATGTTAGAAGGTTTTAAATCAACAAATATATTTATTAAAAAACTTTAAATAAATTGAATACACTGTTGATATAATGTTGTACGAGATTCACGCGGGATAAGGGCAGTGAGAAGAAATTGTGGAAGTTAGAATAAGTTGGTCTTCTCTTCGCGTTGGTCGAAACGAATCTGATCTTAGAAGTAGTTCTTAAAAATTAACTGAGTTCCGATGGCCAACAAACCACTGGAAGGGGTAGGAGTTTCCCGTGAGAGAAGGGATGAATTTTGCTTGGAAGTGGGAGAGATGGTCACTCATAGGAAAATTTTGCGCCGAAAAAAACGATGGTAGTGTGTAGGTACGAAAGTATGAGAGGGAGTGAGCAAGTGAGCGAGAAACAGAAACGTACATTCCCAATGTGAGATGCACGTGCGGGCGTTTTATGATACACGTCATAAAAAACAAGGACCGAAAAGTGAGGATTAGAGGATTGGTAGGTAGGCAAAGGTATTTACTAGTAGAAAGTAGAGAAATTGTCGAGATTGCATGACTGGCTGCCAGATGTGGCAGATAGGCGTGAGGATTATCTTTTTTTACAAATCAGTCGAAGAAATTCGTCAATAAGGAATGGGAACTTCCAGCAGTTGAGTATTTTATGAACCTTAAAACGTGACTAAAATGTCCACGCAGAGATTTAGGATTAAAGAATGTAAAATAGAGATTAAGAATGTAAAATAGAGATTAATAATCTAAAATAGAGATCAAGAATGTAAAATAGAGATTAAGAATGTAAATCAGAGACTAAGAATGTAAAATAGAGACTAAGAATGTAAAATAGAGATTAAGAATGTAAAATAGAGATTAAGAATGTTGAACGTGAAAAAGAATGCCGCTAATTTACAGAGTGGATTCAACACATCATACCATGCAATCTCCATGAATTGCAAACCATCGAAATTGACTTACTTTATTTAGAGGAAGTGCAATTCATCCAGATTGCATGGTATGATGTGTATTTTTTCAGATAGTAACACTCATGGCTTATCGTAGAAAAGTTTCAGGGAATTTTTCTCATCACTTTTAGAGCGAAAAGCCCTTGGGAGCATGACAATTCAAAGACCGCCCTAATGTATAAATCTGCGTTCACTCGCAATAAATTGTATTCTTCGGTCATTCTAGTGTTGATTGTCTGCCGAATATTTATAAGCAATTGGAAATGATTTAATATTGATCTATAGCTGACCGGTAAGCATCTCGATTGAAGTTGCGCGATGGTTATAGAAAATCAAAAAAGGTGGGGGGTAAAGGTAGGCCAAGTGGTCTGTCAAACACCTCCATATGAATAGAAACGACGGATGTATTTTTTATACGTATGTTGTAACGGGTACGGTTTTCCTCGAGGTCAAAGCCGGTGAGAAAAACCCATTATTGTGGTGTTTGTCAATTTTCAATGAACGAATATGAATATGAAGAACCCCCTCTGATGGGTAAAAAGCAGAATCAGCTTATCAGACCCAACAACCCTGAGCAGACGAACTATGCGGACTTAGGTATCACCAAAGCCGCCTTGATGCGTGAACAGGCACCTCCGCCCGTTGCTCCCTTCATTAAAACAAGGGCTTGTCGGCCGTTGCTCCCTCCAGTAAGACAAGGGCTTGTCGGCCGTTGCTCCCTCCAGTAAGACAAGGGCTTGTCGGCCGTTGCTCCCTCCAGTAAGACAAGGGCTTGTCGGCCGTTGCTCCCTCCAGTAAGACAAGGGCTTGTCGGCCGTTGCTCCCTCCAGTAAGACAAGGGCTTGTCGGCCGTTGCTCCCTCCAGTAAGACAAGGGCTTGTCGGCCGTTGCTCCCTCCAGTAAGACAAGGGCTTGTCGGCCGTTGCTCCCTCCAGTAAGACAAGGGCTTGTCGGCCGTTGCTCCCTCCAGTAAGACAAGGGCTTGTTGTCCGTTGATTCCAGCTGGAGACAAGTGAGAGAGGCGTATGTCACCTAATCGGAGATACGGGCTTACCAATCCTCCCTTCTAATTGCGAACTCGGAGTAAACTGCCTATTTTCAGTAGTGAGTTACCGACCCTAAACACCGCCAATCCTCCAGACCAGGGATAACCTTGGCTGGCTGTTGGTTTCACACACACACCCCCCCCCCTTTTTTTTCGAGGTGGAAGTTGATGTTGGAGAAATATGTTTGGGCTGTAATTTTGCTTTAATAGTGATAATTCAAATATATTGATATCGTCCGAGGTCGGCGATCTGGGTTATAAATTCAACAGTAATGAACAAAACTATAATATAAAAGTAAATAATCATAATAATCAAAATTTATCTGTTCTGCTCCTAAAAATTGTGCCTACAGCTCTAACATTTTCTGAATACGCGGCTCTAGTCCATCTTCACTAATTTTCTTTGGAGATCCCGGGCTATCGTGGACTCTCAATTCACAATATCTTTTTAATTACGAACTAATCTCTTTGCTTGAAGTTCCTTTCTAATATTTTGAAGCTAAGTTCGAGAATGTTCTCTAGACGAGTAACATTTCGTCTAAATATGACGCAGTTCGGCGCTTTACCGGACAACTGGTAACTGCTCTTCGTGGTCCTCCAACTTATACTCTCCCGGAGCTGTTGCCAAATTATCTTGACGTCTTTCCCCTACATGTGTATCCTGTTATGGGTCAACGTCCGTCGTCTTTTCTTTATTATTTTTGATTTCTGTAGGTCACTGTCACTGTTGATGGTGGTCTCGATCAGTTGTCCGTTATAGTTTTGATTTTTGTATGTCATGGGGCATTGTTATGCGTTCTTGAACAGCTGTCCGTTACAATGTACAAAGGAAAGAAACACGACATCCAATATTGATACGCCCCCGAGCCGAAAGGACTCGCCACGTAGTAGCGACGTATAAGACAGCTTTCCGAATTTACTTGTTGTAACAGTAAACTCCTTTTCTCTTGAGTCCAGTTGGGAAAATAGGGTTCGTGAGTTGTCTTTCTTCTGTATCAAAAGTATCTGGGTCAGTGTAGTCAGGAGGGTATACTCCTTCAGTGTCAACAATTGTATTTGCAATGCTTAGTATTGCAGGTATGTTTGGCATTCCTAACATTGAGCTATCTGTTGCAAGTAAAAGTGCTGGTGACGTTGATCCTGGTGCGTCTGGGATTCTAGGACATACTGATTGATAGTAGTCGTCATCAGGATTGCAGGCACAAATGCTTTTTAACATTGGTACTAACAGTCCGGGGATGGGTAATCTTTGAGGTGGTAGATCTTTCTGAAGCTGACTGGTAAAGTGACGTGTGGCAAGGTTGCCAATTTTAGCACAATCCATTGCTCGTAATGTTTAGTGGTAAATTGAATGAATTGATTGAAAAATAAAATAATGAATTGAAAATAAAAATGAGTGAATGAAACAAATACAAAGGTTGAAACGAGTACGAAGGTTGAAACAAGTACGAAGGTTGAAACGAGTACAAAGGTTGAAACAAGTACAAAGGTTGAAACAAGTAGGTACAGAGCTTGACGAGAGTAACACGAGGAGTGCTACCCGATTTTACGTGACCGTACGAACGGAACCACCTCTTATACGACACAGAACACCAAAATCGCGGCTGTTAGTAGGGTAGAAAGCCTCCATCTCATTCTGTATTCATATCAGTTAACTATTTCGAAGAGATAAACGAGATCTTGAATGCAATGATTGAAACTGCTAAAACATTGCGGACGTAGTTTCAGGTAAAATTAAATATAAGTCTTGGATTTATGAACAAGTACGAGATACGAGCGTTGAACACTCCCATGAAGAGCTTTCGACCTCCAACACTTGCTGAAAATTTCTCAAACGATAACCGACGACCACGTACCAACAAACATTATTGTAAAAACAGTCTTGTTTCAGACTTTGAACGAGAAACACATATTACGCAATTAAAGCATTTCCACAACATTTTATTTACGCCTTTGATTTTGGCTTGATAATCAAACTCACGGATCCATATTTATTTCCGTAACGTCTAAGAACGTTACACTGGTGTCAAAAGTGGGATCTTGAGTTTCTTTTCAATTAAGTCAATTCAGTGCGTGAAATAAACAATGAGCAACAGTCGTATGACACGTTCTCGTCGTCGGGAAAGTGGCGGAGAACATTCCATCATGGAAAATCCGCAGGTTCCCGAGACAATTTGTGCACCTTCAGTGGACTCTTTACCTGTCCCTGCGATGGTCTCAGTCTCACAGATCGACCTACTAAAGATTATGAGCCAACAACAAAAAGCCGCCGAACGACATCAACGGCAGCTTCTGGATGCGGCTCGTCAACAACAACAACAACAACAACTTGTCCAGTTGCTTCAAGAGCAACAAGAGCAGCGAAAGCAAGAACTCGTCAATCAACGAGAACAATGAAAAAGGGAACTTGCCTCTCAGTTGGAGCAGCGGAGGCTAGATAGAGAAGCTCAAGAACGATCCGAAACCAGACTTCATGAACTGTTCCGGACGACTGTGGCAGCTCTTCAGGCTGTCCATCAGGTGAACGGCTCAGAAGAACCGGCTGTCACCCCTCGAGGTTCCAGAGTCGTTACTCCGCTTCCCTCTCCTGTTCCCGTTCTCGTTGTTCAGGAGGTCCAAGACCCAGGACGATTACAGGATGTTCGTGACTCAAGGTCTGTGCCTTTTATTAGGGGGGTAGACGAATCCCCAATTTGTAGAACAAGTGTAGATAATGGGGTTGGTTTTTCCGGGCCTCTGTCTCAGGTTCAGCCTGGACATTCTCATTTAAGTCAATTAAATAATTAGAGATTTCCTTGGGTTGCTTCTCAGATTAACGAGAAACCCTTTTGTCCTATGCAACCGCCAATTTTTGATGGAAAAATTCCATGGGCTGAGTATGAGCGTCAATTCAGCACAACAGTGAAGTATAATCAGTGGGATTCCGCCATGAGGGCCAACAGTCTTGCCTCTTGTCTTCGAACGCCGGCTTTGAATGTTTTAACGGCATTGTCTCAGGAAGAAATTTCCGATTACGGAAAACTCAGATCCGCGCTTAAATTAAACTACGGAAATGACCATCTGATAGAATTATATACAGCTCGATTACAGACCAGAAGACAAGGACAAGACGAAGACCTCGCGACACTTAGCCAGGATATTGAACGGCTTTCTCGTGTGGCTTTGCCTGACCACGAGCCGTCTCGTAACTTATTAGCGACCCAAGCTTTCTCAAACGCAATTAGTGATCCAGAAATCAAAATGGCCGTTGGGACATCCGGTCTCACTTCTCTACGAGAGGCAACGGCCAAAACCCTTAAAGTGGAGGCAATGCGAAAACAACATTTTGGGTTGAACAAGCTTCGTCGGATTGAGGTGTCCAAAAACACCTCAGAAAGACGAGATTTTGTGCACTCGGAAGAGTCGAAGCCTCAAAATTATAGAAATAAAAATGACAATAATAATTTTAAACGAAGGAATCGTGGTTCTTTTCAAGACCAGAAAAACAAACGTGGACTAAAGAACGCGGTCATGACAAATGGAACCGGCTTGACTTGTATATTTTGTAGTAAAATGGGACACGACGCCAATCATTGTTTTCTGATTGAGAAAATTAATGGAGAACCGATGCAGAGTTCGAATCCGAACTCTTATAACTGGCTTAAAAAAGATATAGAAATAGGGGAAGCAAATCCTCAGTCGAGCTCTTCAACAGAAACTCGTCCAAAAAACTAATTTCGGATGATTTGTCGGGGCGAAAATCATCGCAGATTGTTGAGAGTGAAAGCCCTTTTAGAGAACAGTTTTTAACTATAAGTCTACGACAGTCTAGTCTTTACGCGCGCGGTACTGTAAACGGGGTCGATTGTCTTTGGGTAATAGACACCGGCGCGGAGGTAACCGTAGTTCGATCGGATGTCTTTACATCCGATGACTAGATTGTTCCCTCTTTATCCCTGCGAACAGCCACTGGAGAGATGACCCCGGTTTTGAGACAGGTTACTGTCCAAATCAACCTTTTTGGGTGTCTCGACTCTCCACATAAGGTTTTTATAGCAGATATGGGGGATGAAGGTATTTTGGAAATAGAATTTCTTATAGCTCATAACTGTGTTATCTCGACAAGGAGAAATTCACTAGCTTCAAACAATCGCGAAATAGCTCTTCGTACAAATGGGAATGGAATTTATTGGACTCCTCCTAGAATTCGGGAAATAGAACTTTCAGAGGATGATTTTGAACAACACTTTACTTCACATTTACAGGGCCTTGTTGAGAAATCTTCGATTTCATCGAATTTAGCTCACTTAAAATCGTTTAAATCTCTTGCTGGAGTTGACAGATTCTTTCGCCAAACATAGTGGTGGTAAGGGTCGATGTACTTCCGTCAAGCACAAGATCGGCGTCGGAGAGAGTTCACCAATAAAACAAGCTCCTCGAAGACTCGCTCTCATCGCCCGAGAAGAGGTAAAGAAGCTTGTGGAAGACATGTTAATGAACGATGTGATTGGACCATCGTCTAGTCCCTGGGCGTCACCAATCGTCCTTGTCAACAAAAAGGACGAATCAAAACGATTTTGTATCGATTACAGGAAGCTGAACGATATAACGAAGAAAGATTCTTACCCTCTACCCAGAATCGACGAGACACTCGACCTGATAGCTGGTGCAACTTGGTTCAGCACCATAGATCTTCAGAGTGGATACTGGCAGGTCGAAATGGATCCTCTAGATGAAGAAAAGACAGCTTTTGTTACGGGTTCAGGAGGATTATGGGAGTTCAAGGTTATGCCGTTTGGTTTGAGTAATGCCCCGGCTACCTTTGAACAAATGATGGAAGCTGTTCTCCATGGGCTCACTGGCAAAATATGCCTCGTCTATTTAGACGATATAATCGTTTTTGGCAAGAACTTTGAAGAAGAAGTTCAAAATCTCAGACAAGTTTTCGCTAGGCTGAAGCAAGCAGGCCTGAAAATGAGCCCGAAAAAATGCCATCTGTTCCAGAAAGAAGTAGGCTTCCTCGGACATATCGTCTCAGCACAAGGTGTAGAGACCGACCCATCCAAAATAGAGAAGGTTTCTTCTTGGCCGACACCTAAGAATAAAGAACAAATTCAAAGCTTTTTAGGCCTTTGTACGTATTACAGAAGATTTGTAAAAGATTTCGCTTGTATAGCTAAACCTCTCCATCACTTGACCAGAATTAAGATTCCTTTTGACTGGACCCCGGAATGCGAAGAGGCTTCCAAGAAATTAAGAGAAAATCTTATTTCTTCGCCGATTGTAGCTTATCCAGAGGTCGAAATTCCTTTTATTTTAAATACGGATGCATCTCTTTCAGGAATAGGCGGGGTTCTGTCGCAAATTCAGGGAGGTCAAGAGAGAGTGATAAGCTATTTCAGCAGAGTTTTGAGTAAAACCGAGAGGAATTATTGTGTCACTCGTAGAGAGCTTTTAGCTGTCGCTAAGACCGTAGTACATTTTCACTTGGTTGTTCGACTAGTCCTGTGGCACCATCCTTTATGGGGCGTGCACCAGTGATAGGAGCCTTATCCTATCTTGAGCCACCTGGGGCTTGAGGCATGCTTCCAGTGTGTGGTTCGGCACTTGTCTCCCGGCTTATCGGTGCATGCACAGTAGAATATAAAGTAGACTGCAATTACTGACCTTTGCATCAATACTGAGCTCTTGGTTAATTGCGCTCTATCATATTCCTCTACTAATTTTTCGTATTGGAATTCAGCAGGCACGCCACCTGTTGCATACTTAGCTATCACTTTAAATTTCTCCATAACGGGCTTCTTGTTTTTCATTATGTTGTGTGTTTTTTATTTTGATACGTACAGATCATGCTTCTCTCAGGTGGCTACTTTCGTTCAAATCTCCCGAAGGTCAGGTAGCTAGATGGTTAGAAAGGCTCGGTCAGTACGATTTTGACATTCGTCATCGAGCAGGAATTCATCATGGAAACACCGATGCTCTCTCACGGAGACCATGCGAGAAAATGCCTGAGTGTAAACAGTGTGCACGATTAGAGAAAAATCGTGACCCCTCTCTTATAGTACGGAAGATTTCTCTCGATAATAACCAGGAGGAATGGAGAAAATCGCAACAAGAGGACGACACTTTGAATCAAGTGAAGTCTTGGAAAGAAGCAAAAACTCGCCCGGACTGGCAGGATATATCTTTAACCGAGCCAGATTTGAAAATTTATTGGGCTCAATGGGACTCTATCCTTTTAATTGATGGAATTTTATACCGAAAATGAGAATCTGCAGACTTGAAAGAAATCAGGTGGCAACTTTTGGTTCCCAGGTCACGAGTTCCAGAGATTCTTGCTCTCTATCATGATTCTCCTGCAGGCGGGCACTTCGCGTCAAGAAAAACTCTGGGCAGAATTCGCAACTTCTACTTTTGGCCCCGTTGCCGGATGGACGTTGAAGATTGGTATCGAAGATGTCGAATCTGCACGGCAAAGAAAGGACCTCGAGCGAAGGGACAAAGCTCTCTTCAAATTTACAACGTGGGAGCTCCATTTGAAAGGATAGCAATGGATATTCTCGGACCTCTCCCGATAACCCATTCTGGAAATAAATATGCTGTGGTTATTGCTGATTATTTTACTAAGTGGCCTGAAGTGGTTCCTCCCGCTGATCAAGAAGCCTCTACTGTAGCACAGGCATTCGTTAAAGAGTTTATTTGTAGACACGGAGTTCCTCTAGAACTTCATACTGATCAAGGCCGAAATTTTGAGTCAACCCTAATGAAAGAGGTTACTCAGATTTTAGGGGTTAGAAAAACTCGTACGGCTCCTTTGCTTCCGCAAACTGACTGCATGATAGAGCGTCTGAATCGAACCTTATTTAAACTGCAAAACAAAAAAATATTCGCAATATTAAAATTTGTATTTGTATGTGTACGAATGCAAGCATGAATGTACGATGCATCGAAAGAACGCGCACGGAAAGTATAAAAGTGGAGAACATGAGCGCGCAGACATACAAGAAGCGCACAGGTATACAAGGAGCGCGAAGGTATATATACAAGGGATGAGAACGAGAAAGTTGGAGAGAGAGCGAGTAAGGAAGTGTGGGTGGCAGGGTCCGCAGGGAGGAGAGAGAGTGTGTGACAGAGGGGAAGCAGAAGGATTTTTCCGCTCTGTTAGGATGCGGTCCTGCGTGGCCAAGGCATACTGTTTGTATTTATCATACTTACATTGGTGTTGATGTTGATGATTCCGCAGAGTTATCGTCATGAAAACTTTCATTTTCCACATCAAGACTGCAAAATAATATTTGCAATATAAAAATTTTTGTAATAAGTCTGAAACGAGTATAGCAATATCTATTGCACATTTTAAATAATAAACTGCTTATGAGCATTTAAAATGATATTTCAATACAAAATTACTGTTTTTAAAAAGAATAACAATTTTAGTATTTCATAACGCGTCATATTAATAAAATCAACCAGTAATAATATTAATCAAATTTTTTTAAAAGAATAAAACGAATTTCAAGCAAAAAAGATTATAAAATTTGTAGTCAAACTTGTAGCTTTCAATTGAGTAGATTAATCACTAAAGTTTTATCACGCTTACTTTGCTTTTGACGTTGATGGCCCTGCACTGCTGTCATCATGAACACTTTCCTCTTCTACATGTACACTGAAACATAATATTTGCAGTATTATACGTAACAATTGTATTGTGGGAATGAGAGTGTGTATAAATGAGAATATGCGCGTGTGTATAATGTGTGTATTTGTGAGAGACAGAAAAAAGCATTGCGTAAACTTACTTTGATGTTGATTTTGATGGTTTCTCTTTTGCTGGAACAACTTGATATTTTTTTGACACTGCTGTAAACTTTGAATAACAACTTGAGTGGTATCTCTGATAATCATTTACTTCTTGAGGTATAATAATGCTATTTAAATCTAAATTGTTTGCCTTGCGAATTGAAAGAATATGTGCACTTTTATTCAAAGTATTAATGACGAATGGTTGCAATTTTCCTGTTGCTTTTCGACAAAAAACGCAGTTTGGCTTGACTTCAGACATTTTGAAATTTCACATTTGCACGCACTTCTTTTCACGAGACTTTTCACGGAGACTACAAGAACGCTACTGACTACTTGCACAGACGCTACACGCACCGAAGCCAACGGTCCCTTTTTCAAAATTTAGGTGGGGATCATCTTTTGCGTAGATATTTACCTGGGCATCTGAAATGGCAACAGCTGCGAGCAAGGGGGCACACACAAGAAAAGAAAGATACCGTTATATTTGAGGGCTGCGCACGAGCATATTTCCGCAGGTATAAATAGTCCCAATTTTATAGCCACCTTTCGCCTACGGAACTATTGGTTTCACGGCCAACGAGCTTGCCCAGAGATGAGTAGAGAGGTGTAATAAAAGAGATTTATATTGCTCAGCTTATAATGTTTAACATTTTTGCGGATTTCATCACTATATTTAAGCCTCCATTATCACGGAAAAGATCTGGCGTAACTATCCACGAGAATTTATTAAACTAATTATATTAAACAAATGTATAATATAAAATAACAACTTCATGATAGCCGTTGAACAATTTATAACAACGATCGTCTTTCAGGCCGATGAAGATGCAGCGTCGTAGCCGCGGTCTCGGCCGCGGTGCTCGCGCGCTGCATGCCGAACGCAACTTCATACGCTTGGCAGACGACCTTCGCGGTATCTTACTAGTGGCAGACTATTCTTTTTGTGTTTGCTGATATAAAAAGAAGCATTTCAATCAATTTCATCCTTGCGGGCATGAATTTTTTTACTATTTTTTTTGCGCTTACTTGCGCGGGTGGCACATGAATTTCGTTGCGGAATTTAGGTGGCAGACGATAATTTCTAAGCTTCTTATGTTTTAACTGGTACGTAAAATCAGTTTCGCGTATGCGGCTATAAATTTTTTTTGTCGATTTTTTGCTGCAATTGTAACCCTCCTGTAACCCCCTGTCGCGGGGGTTCGCTGGCAGATGTTCAGATTAATATTATACGTTACAAATATAACTCGTACAAAAAAAATGAAGCTTGCGGAAATGGTGCAATGAAATCTGTCGTTAACTCCCGGACCAAGAGACTGTGACTCCTGGATCCCTTTCTTCCTCTTATCTTACAGATCTGCGATTCATGAGACGACGAAGCAGACGCCGGCCCTCATGCTTACTGGAAGAAATCTTCGACTTCCGTCAGATTTAGAGAAAGGCCCTGTTCCTGTGCAAAGACAGCATCAAACAGATTATGCCTTTTTATTACAACAACGTTTAGAAGAAATTCATTACTTTGCTGGGAGTAGAATTTCTGTGGCTTCAGACAAATTGAAAACTCGTTATGATATTCGAGCCAGAGATTTAATATTTAATCCTGGAGATTCTATCTGGCTCCTTCAATCCCGAAGACAGAAAGGACTATGTCCAAAACTACACTCAGCAAAAAAATTAAAGGAACAGTAGGATTCCTCCCTTTTTTGAGTGATTTTTGAAGAGCTGTAACTTGGTGAAAAATAATCGAATCGTAAAAAACCAAGAAGCATTTCGAAGCTTGAAACGTCTAGTTTGAAATCCTCATCAGTTATTTTTTTCTTGAACATCACGCTGAGTGTGACCCTCAGAAATAGCGCAAGGCGAAATTCCTCACAATTTTTGTCTTTCAAAAGCGTGCACAAGCTCAAAAAAATTTTTCGCTGCTTTGTCAATATTGGATTCATCTAGCCTGATTCTTCAGCTTCAAAACGATTGGTTTTGAACCTCTGTACGACCATTTGTCGTTGAGATATTGGCGTTGGAAAAAAAGGACCTCTTTTCGTTGATCATCAATATCTCATGAACTAATGATCCCACAGCAAGCTGAACCTGAGTTCCGGGAACGGTAAGAAACGCTCTCGAAGTACGTTCGATAACTTAGTGCAAGATAATTTTTTTTCTCATCTCATTGTTCATCTGAAAAGGTACAAAAAAATCGGTTTTTTCTTTAGTTTGGAGAATCCACGTCAACTTTAGAAATATTGCGAAAATGACTCATGTTTCCAGGTTTTTTTTTAGTTCAATACATGCCTAAAAACCCCTCAAAATTTAAAATTGATCGACTGAACCGTAATTGTTGACCAAAGCGTCAAAGTTACATTAAAAATTAAAGGAACATTTTTGTTGTTCCTTAAATGGCAAATTATGATGATCAAAGTGGAAAAATGACTATTCCGTTATTTTTCTTCACAATTTCCCAACAAGTACGCTTTGAATCTTGGAAAAAGAGAGAAATTCGAAATTTTATTTTTCTCTTGTTTGTTACGTCCAGCATACCACTTCTCTCTATTTTTCTACTCGCTAACTCTCCCACAGTTCTTACATTTACTTTTCCGGCGTCGTTTGTCAGGTCCAGGTACTCGTCGGAGTCATAGTCCGGTTCGATTAACAGCGGAACAGTGGGTATTACCGGCTTATTCGTATCCTCGAAATCCGACCTCTTCTGTCGTTGAGATACTTCGGTACACTCGCAGCCAACTTGGAGCTCCGGAACGCCTCCAACCCCGAAGATTCTGTCCTTCAATGACCTCGACGATGCTGAAAACTCGTCATGTTTTGCCGATTTTGAAACGTGGTTTGTTCTCTTTGACTTCGACGCTTCGCTGGATTTCGTTTTAAAAATCATCTGGTCATAAACTCCAACCTTTTTTGGCAATTTACTCTTGTACCTCACGTTCGTCTTTCGCGGTTGTGTCTGGACGCCAAGCGATGGCCTCTCTCTGGACAAGTCCAGCTTGTATACCTCAAGCGAACCTGGACCCTCATCCTCGAACGGATCGTCGACCAGGAAATCATCCTGATGCATGGTCTCGTCTTCCAGCTCTTCGCCTTCCTCCAATTCGTCCGAAACTATCGGCTCGTCAAACGCCACCTTGATACTCTACAGTCGCATCGCTTCCGCGTTGTTCAATTCATCGTCTTTTTCGATGTCTTCCAATTTGGATGGATTCCGTTCCTCGGAGTTTCCAAAGATTTCGGATAATCTTCGCTCCATGATTCCGTATCTGCCGTCCGATTCGGGCGACGATCCTCCGGGCCTCCGTAAATCTTTGACGGGGGTAAATTTCTCCCCGCGATCCGGGACTCTTATCCTTGGCGGTTCATCGTTCATCCAGTCCTGGCGGTATTCCTCGTCCTCTTGGCAGCTGCGGGGGTTACAGTGTGACGGGGTGTATTGATCGGGCGAGGGGCCAGAAGAGCGGGGGTTGGAAAAGGTGGTTGTTTCTCCCGAAGGAACCGACGCCCCGACAATCGAAGCTAACCAAACAGCGGCCAGAGCCACGGCCACCCGTTGCTTCATTCTTCCGATGGTCTTCTTAGACAAGCGTATCTCACGCGGGCTGTTATCCATGCCTTCCCCATTCGACAGTTTGTTGATATCGGACCGTACTTTCGGAGTGATTTGTTTTAGGAACTTGTTCAGATATTTTTGATTTACGTCATCTTTTGGCGACTCATCGGGTTGATCATGCTGTAGCTGCATCGAATGTTGCCTCCTGCGATCCGTGATGTTTTTAGGGTTTCTTTGTCGTCCTTTCGATTCCAGGTTCGGCAACAAAAATAACTCACGCAGGCTGTTATCCTCAGTACTACCTTAGCAAGTAGATGCGATATGAGTGACCATATAGAATTGTTAGCCATAGAATAAGTACAATCAAAGAATACCAAAAGCAAATAAAATCATTAATTGGTCATCGCACAGTTAACAAAGCGCACCGGGAACTGGCCAAGTTAGCAACGCAACGCGACAAAAGAGGAGCCTTAAACTTTGTGGGAAGCCTCTCCAAATCACATTTTGGAATACTAGATGTAGAAGACGGTCAATACTTGACCCAACAGATAGATAATCTATATAACGATACAAACCATCTAGCAATCCTGCTAAACAAACAAACAAATATAGTGCAATCGTCACTGGGCGGATATCGTAACGAACTAGATAACGTTGCATCCCACAACGAATTACAAGACCGCTTATTGGCAACCCTAAGCAACCAAGTGACTATCTCGGGAAGATTCATGTCCACAAGCAAGACTGCAATCTCACTTATTAGACACTTCATTGACCTAGACAGATACATAAATAATTACGAACTTGATCTTAACAACCTAATAGACGCTATCCTCTTTGCACAACAAGGAATAATACATCCAAAAATATTATCTCCAGAACAACTGATTTCGAGCATCCAACACGTTCAATTGCTGAAACCTCTTCTAGAATTTCCCGTTCCCATAGACGCCGCATACGCTGAAGAGTTAGTCCGAGTATCAAGAGTAGAAATCGCATATTTTGAGCCGCGATTGATTTACGTCATCTCAATACCCTTATTAAATAGAGATACTTTCAATTTATACCACTTGCTACCCATACCAGTTAGACAATCCTACGACACGATTTCCAACAAGTTCGCATACATTCAACCCAGTGCTGACTTTATAGCAATAACATTAAATAGAGCGTCAGACTTCCAGCTATCCGAACCGAAAATCAACAAATGTATCCCAACGCAAAACAGATACATTTGCAGACAAAGTCAACCACTATTCCACAGCAGAATCCACAAGCTATGCGAAGTCGACTTGTTTCTCCACTCCTCACAATCTGTAACAAATAATTGCCACGTTAGACTAACATCGTTCAAGGGCACATACTGGACGGAACTTTCCGTCTCCAACGCTTGGATATTTTCTTCAGCAAAACCAGAAACCGTACACATATTATGTCCGAACGACCACACCTCGCGAATCGCCATTTCAGGAGCCGGAATATTACGGCTAAATAACAAGTGCACCGGTTACACAGGTGAGGTAACACTCTCCACAATTAGGTATTGGACCTCATCTGAAACCCACTCATACATCCCGAACTTTACCCTCGATCTGGACCGGATATACAAAAATCTTAATTTAAATGAAACCACAAATTTATCCTTAATTGCAATCCCCCCACTCCACAAAACCTCGCACATAAATGTACATGCCTTGGCCAATACCGGACTATCGCTGCATGATATCGTAAAACAAGCTACTGATATCAGCACACACCACCGCACACAGCGCTATATGTTTCACATCAAGGACGCTCTTACTTACAGCGGTGTAGGTTTACTATCTCTCGCAACCCTATACTTATTCTACCGTCACTCATGCCTCGACAAAGTCATTACTCTGTGCACACATTGTAAAGTAAAAAAATCGAACCAGCATTTAGAGCCAGACAAACAGGGTATGACAATCCAATCGAGCTAAATATTATCCACACACCTACTTCTTCTGTCCTACTCATTCCCAACGAAGTAGACACCCATGATGCAGTTCCTTACACACCACCTCCGCTTCCTTGAAACCCACCAGTACTTGAAACCTCACGAAAACCTTATTACAAATAGGTAACTACTATATTGCTACCAAGATCTGCTGTTGCGCTGCCAAACAGACATAAGTAAATATATGCTTGTGTACACTACTGCATTAGAATAATTGCAATGACGATCTTATACCCTCAGTTTACAATTAGCCCAAAATATATCAAAACTCATAACCGATATCATTGTACGAATAGGTCAAACTTGACACATCAAAAAAAAAAATAATAGTTTGCCTTACGACCCAGCGAATCAAAAAGAAAAAAATCATTGTTTAATCTTGAGTGTACTAACCCGCTTCCATGCGCATTAACCCTAGGCGCCTAGCTTTAAACATTATGTAACCATAGTGTTATAACTATATGCCTTACGCTCATACGTAATCCAGAATATAAACCTGTGACGGGTTTTGAGTCCGCACTAATAATGTGGAAGGGAGGAACAATTAGAGACGGGGCGAGAAAGTCGGGGCTGATAGAATAGGTAAAACTTTGTGTTTATATTTGTGAGGGGGGTACATGTATTGCGATCGGGGGGTGTAAGTCGACTTAAAACTACTAAAGATATAAAGGGGTTGTAGACATCAACGGTGGCTGATCACGCCTCAGCCCTTAGCGTCACTTGATTCTAACTTACTGGTACGCGTGCGGGGGGGGGGGGGGGGGGGGAGTGTGAGGTAGAAAGGGTCGGTAGTGCGGGGGGGGGGGAGGTGGTGTAGGGTGATGGGTAGTGTAAGGTAGAAAGGGTTGGAATTGCGAGGGGAGGTGCAGATCGGCTGTAGATTGCAGGCTAACCTGGTGTCGTCGGCGTGTGTGTGTAACGGTGTGTCTCTCGTTCTCTCTCTCTCTCTCTCTCTCTTCCTCTTCCTCTTTCCTTCACGCGTGTAACTTCACTCCTCTTTGCAGGTCGCTGTCGTACTGCTGGTTGACGCTCGGCTCAGCCGAGCGTCGGTGGGCTTCGGTTAACTTCGGGTGTTTCCCGACGGGACGGGACTCACCCGTTCGGCTCTTCCCCGCGGGTTTGAGGTTTGTTGTGACTTGCACTCTAGGTGCAACGTCACAACTCCCCCCTCCCCACGCGGGGCGAGGCCTATAGGGTGAGCCGGCTTCGGTGGCGGGTTTTGTGGTCATTTCGTCTGTGTTTTCTGTGGTCGTCTGTGGTCATTTCGTCTGTGCTTTTCCTTTGGGGTTGGTTTTCTCCTTTTGGTGTTTTCCGTCGTTTCTGTGCTGTCTGCTCCGATCTGACGGGGTTAAGGGATTTGAGTCGGGTTGTATTTGCGGGGTGTGCGTTGGGTGTGGGGTTGTTGGTTGTCTTATATCTACTTATTCTACGTGGTCTCTTGTGTATTTATCAAAATTATGCTTTTTCTCTTATACTAACTTATCCTATTCTTATATTATTTTGTAGGAACTCGGGTGTTTTTCTTAATCTATTTGTACTTAAATTTTTGGTTTTGGTTCGGTGGCTCTCGTTGGTGTGGGTCTTGGTGAGTTTTTGCGTTGTTCCTTGTTCCTTGTGGCTCGTGGTTGCTTCTCCGTGGTTCTGCGTTTGAGTTTTTGGGTTGTGTTCTGTTTCTCTGGCCTCCGTCTGTCGTTGTTCGTCCGTTGGTTTGGTGTTGTCAGTTTATTTAGTGTTTTCTGTTTTGTTCTTTTTTTTTTTTGTATCGTCTTGCGTCCTGTGTTGTGTGTGCGTCGTTGTTCGTCCGTCCGTTTGGTGTTGTCCGTTTATCTAGTGTTTTCTGTTTTGTTCTTTTTTCTGTTTACGTATTGTTTTCCGTTTTTTGTATCGTCTTGAGTCCCGTGTGGTGTGTGTGTGTGTGGTTGGTTGGGGTGTTTGTGTATGTTCGTCTGTGTCGGTGAGTGAGGTGGTGTCGGTGTTATTGTCTGTGTCGTCGTCCGTCGTTTGTGTCTGTTGCGTGGTTGTGTGTGTTGTTTCGATATGTATAACTGTCTCTGCGGTGGAGGTGGTGGAGTCTGTGTCGGTGTCGGTGTCTGGTGTGTTTGAGGGGTGTGTTTTGTGTGGTGCTGTCTGGTGTGTGATGTGTGGTTGGTGTGTGGAGGTGCTGGCTTCTGTCTCGTCTGTGTTCGTACGTTGGTGTGCCCGTCTGATCATGTATCTGTCTCTTTCTGCCCGTAGTTCGTCGTCCAGGGTGCTTGTCGCTTGTAGGTTTGCAATGATTGCTATTATTTCTGGGGGTGGTCCTATGTGTTTTTTGTCTGTCTGTCTTGTCTGCGTGTGTTCTGTGCGTGTGTCCATGTTGGCAAATGTTTGTAGGATTGTCTTCTGTTGTCTGTGGTCTCGTGAGTCTGGTACGTGTCCATAAAGGCGGTGATGCGGGGGGTAGTGTGTGTCGTGGTGTTGGTGTCGATGCGGGGTGTGTGGTTGTGTGGGGTGTTTGTTTGTTGGTGGGTGGGTGTGTCGTCGTGTGCGTGGTTGTGGTTCGTGTGGTTTGGGTGACTGTTGGTGGGTGTGTGACAATTTGTGATGGGTGTTGTGTGTCTGTGTTAGTTTGTGTGCAGGTCTGTACGTCTTGTGGGTATTTTGTCCTTCGGACCAGCCCGTTGCATTTTGGGCATTGCCTTGGTCCGGAGAGTGTAACTGTGTGTGTGTTTGTGAGTGTCTCCGGGTGGTTGTGGGTGCAATGGTTGTTGTGTGTGTTGCTGTCGTGGCGGTCTTTGTTACCTGTGCGTGCGTAGTGGGTATCGGTAGTAGAGTTCGTCGGGTCTCTGTCTGGTGTGTGCCGTCGCGTCCGTATCTGTGTGGGTGTGGGGCCTGTCTTGGTGTTTGTAGTAGTGGTGTTCTCTCTGTGTTTGTTGTTGTTGTCTCGGTCTCGTCAGTCGCAGTGTCATCAGGGCCGGTATTCTCGGTTGTTTGTTTTCCATGCTGTGTTCTGTGGGGTGAATACACATGTTAGTTTATTTTCGAGATGTGTTATCGGGCGTGGTTCTTTTATTGCTTATTTGATTATGTATATAATTTTAGGTCTTCTATGTGACATTTTCCTATATTTTTACCGCTTTCTGTTGTCAATTCGTATATTGTGGGTGAGATTTTCTTAGTGATTATGTATGGGCCTATGAATTTTTTACTTAGCTTTGCTGCCGTTCTTTCTGGCCCGGATGAGAGTGTATGGTTCTTTTTCAGTACTCTGTCTCCTTCCTTGAATTGAATGTCTCGTCTTCGTAGGTTGTAGTAGTGTGCTTGTTTTTCGTTTGCTTCTATTAAGTGCCTCTGTTCTTCGTCTCTAGGTGTTTGTAGTCGTCTCAGGTGATCTGTCCATCTGTCTGTGTCTTGTAATTCTATTTCGTCGTCGTTCTCTAATTGATTTCTTAGACATTGTGTAGGGTTTAATTCCCTTCCTAGGTTCAAAAAGGCTGGTGTGTGGTTTAGTTGATGTGTGTGTTTAGTTGATGTGTGTGTACATGTATTGATTGTGAATTGTAAGTCGTGTAAGTGTATGTCCCATTCCGTGTGGTCGTTGTTTACGTAGGCTTGGATCATTGTTTTAGCGGTTCTGTTGACTTGTTCTACGGGGTTGGCTTGTGCGTGGTATGGGGGGATTGTTGCGTGTCTTATATTGAATTTTTGTGTCAGTTCGCGTATGAGTTTGTTTATGTATGGTGTGCCGTTATCTGTTAGTAGTATGCGTGGTGTACCCCATCGTGATATTACGTGTGAGTGGAATGTCTGTTCTACTGTTTTTGCGTTTGCTTTGCGTGTCGGTATAATTTCCACCCATTTGGTGTATAGGTCTTCGAAAACTATGATGTATTGGTTTTTTTGCTTTGATAGTGGGAGTGGGCCCATGATGTCTGAGGCTACTACTGTCCACGGTTCTTCAATTATTCTAGTACCCATTAGCCCTGCCGGTCGCGCTTGTATTGTTTTTATTCTTTGGCATTTGTCACATTTTTTTATGTAGTTTACTGTGTCTCTGCAAATCCCTGGCCAATAATATTCTTTGGCTACTCTTTGGTATGTCTTTTCGATCCCTAAGTGGCCTGCTTGTGTTACGTCGTGATTTTCGTATAGTATGTGTGTTATTTTGTCTTTGGGTATTACTAGTTTCCATGGGTTTGTGTCTGGTAGGAGGTTTGAGTGTAGGGGGTTAGGGCGGTGGAAGTATAGTTGATGGTTTCTGATTCGCCATGATTCGTTTTTCTCTGAGCGTGTTTGTACTTGTGTTTTCTTGTATGTGTACCATTTGTCTGTCGTGTCTTCTATTGTTTCTATGTGTTCTTCGTTTTCGTGTCGTCTTGAAAGTGCGTCTGGTACGTCGTGCATTGTACCTTTTCGGTGTGTAATGTCAAAGTCGTATTCTAATAGTTCTAGTGCCCATCGTGCAAGTCGGCCTGTAGGGTTTTTTAATTCTCTAAGCCACTTCAGTGCGTGATGATCTGTAATAACTTTGAAATGGTATCCTTCCACGTATGGTCTGATTTTTTTTATGGACCAGAGTACCGCCAAACATTCTCTCTCAGTGGTGGAGTATTTACGTTCTACCTCGCTTAGCGCACGGCTAGCGTATGCTACTACATGCTCTTCATCATCGAGAGATTGTGTTAGTACGGCACCTATCCCTGTTCCGCTAGCGTCTGTTCGTCGTGTGAATGTTTGTGTGTAGTCTGGGCATGCGAGTGTGGGTGGTGATGTGAGTGCGTGTTTGATTGTGTTCATTGCGTTTTCTTGTTCTTCTCCCCAGTGCCACTTCTGGTCTTTTTTCAGTAGTCGTGTTAGTGGTTCTGTAATGTGTGCGAAGTTAGGTATGAAGCGTCTGTACCATGATGCCATGCCAATTAGTCTCCGTAATTGTTTTATTGTTTTTGGGCTTGGGTAGCTTTCTATGGGTTGTGTTTTGTCGGGGTCTATGTGTAGTCCGTGTCTGTCTACTATGTATCCGAGATATTTTACTTGTGCGCATCCGAATTCGCACTTCTCTGGGTTTATTGTTAGTCCCGCGTCTGTAATTCTTTTGAGTATTTGTTCTAGTCTTTGTAAGTGTTCGTCAAATGTTTGTGTTACTATTATTATGTCGTCTAAGTATGCGAATGCATATGGTTCGCATTCTGGGCCTATGAGTCTGTCTAGTAGTCTTTGGAATGTCGCCGGTGCGCCTGTCAGTCCGTACGGCATTCTTTTAAATTGAAATAAGCCCATTCCCGGGACTGTAAAGGCTGTTATGTGTTTGCTGTCTTCGTCGAGCGGTATTTGGAAGTATGCTTGGCTTAAGTCGATTTTTGATATGTACTGTGCTGTCCGTAGTTTGTCTAATATTGCTGTCATGTGTGGTAGTGGGTATGCGTCTTTTTTTGATACTGAGTTTACTTTTCTAAAGTCTAAACAGAAGCGATATGTGTTATTTGGCTTTTTTATCATGACAATTGGGCTCGACCATTCACTTTCTGATGGTTCTATCACGTCTTCTCTTAGCATTTTGTCTATTTCTGTGTGGATGGTTTCTCTAATTTTTGGTGATACCATATAATATCTTTGTTTTATGGGTGCGTGTCCTTGTGTGTCTATTTTGTGTTTGATTAGGTGTGTCAGGCCGAGTTGGCCTGGTAGTGTTGAAATTTTCTGCTGTATTGTCGTCTGTAGTTGTGTGTGTTGTGATTGTGTGAGTTCTTGTATTCCTGCTCATATCTGTGGTTCGGTTTCTTTGTCCGTTTGTGTGTCGTCTGTTGTTTGTGCGTTTGTGGGTATGATTTTTTGATTTGTGATTTGTGTGTTCTGTGGGTTGTTTTTTGGGGGGGTGTTTTCTGGTGGTGTCTTTGTGCTGGTTAGTGTTGGTGTTAGTGGTTTTTGTTTTATGGTTGTTTTTTCTGTGTTTTCGTGTCTTTCTGTTGTTTTCGGGTTCGTTTGTTGTTTCGTTGCTTCTAATTTTTCTGCCTCTTTTGCTTGTTTTGTGTGTGTTTGTGTTGATTGGTGTCGTATTTTTCGTGTTTGATGTATTTGTATGTATTCTTTGAGTGGTGTTGGTAGTTCTTGTGGTCTGGCTTACATGTGGTAGTGTGTCTGTGGGTCGTCTATAAATGACCATGTGTTTTTTCCATAATTTATTTGTATTCCAAATCTCATTAAGCCGCTGTTCCCAATGATACATTGCGAGCCTAAGTTTGGTATTAATCCGAAATTAATTTTATTTGTTGTGTTGCCGAGGCGTATTGGGAGTGTTACTGCTCCTTCTATCGTCACCTGTGTTCCGTTTCCCATTGTAGCTGTTCTGTCGGGCGTGTCGTCTATTGGTGTGTCTGTGTTGTGTAGTATTTGTATTACTTCTGCGCCTAGGTATGAGTGTGTCGCGCCTGTCTATTAATGCGTTAAATTCGTGACCGTGTATTTCGATTCTGATGTGAAATCTACTTTCCGTTCTGTTGTTATCTGTTGTAGGTGCTACTGTCTCGGGTGTGTTCGTGTTGTTTGTGGGGCTGCCCTACACCCTTGCTGGGTCAACCATTACTCGTTTCCCTGGTTCTGTACCTGTGTGCATTGCCATCTGAAGTGTCCGGGTTGGTTGCAGTTAAAGCATCTGCGTGGTGTTGTGCCTGTGTTTGAGTTCGTTTGTGTATGTTGCTGAGTGTAGTGTGGTGAGTTATACGTGATTGCGGGGTATCGAGTCTGTTGCGTGTTTTGGTTTGTTTGGTTTCGTCGTATGTTGTCTGTGAGTGCCGGTGGTATATTTGGTGTTGGGAGTAATGCTGGGCGGGGTTGTGTTTGTGCGTACTTGTATGGGATGTATTGTGTGTTTGGTGTGTGTAGGTTTCTCGTTGGTGTGTGTAGTTATTTAATATTGTTTGTCTCTTGTGTTTTCCCATTCGATGTTTGCTTCCCATTCTTTCGCGGCTATTTCCAGTTGGTCGAAGTTCGCGAAGTCGTATGGTTTTATGTCTGCCTTGTATTCTATTTTCATGTTTCTGTATGCCAAGTCTAATTGTGTTCGTGGGTGGTATGGTGGTTTTAGTTGTGATAGTAGTGTTCTAAATTGTATTAGGAATTGTGTAATTTTTTGTGTTGGTCCTTGTACGTAGTTTTTGATTTTTTGTTCCAGTCTGTCCCTATGTTGTATGTCTTGAAATGCGTGTGTAATGTCTCTTTCGAATTCTTCCAGTGTTCGCCATTTGCCTCTATTTAATCTGTACCAGTTTTTTGCGTCACCTTCGAGTATCGGGCTGAGGTTGTTGATTAATTGTGTATCATGTATTTCATATCCCGTTTGGTAGTCGCGGAGATTTTGTAAAAATTCGTCTATGTCTTCGCTTGTGTTTCCTTAGTATTTTATGTTCCATGTTTGTATTGTTTTCATTGCCATTGCTGGCTGATTCCAGTATGTGCTGTTCGGGCTTGGTGTGTGGTTTAGGTGTGTCGTGTTTTGGTTGTCTGTGGGGTGTATTGACTGTGTGCTGTATGTGTGTGGGTCTTCGTATTCGTTTCTGTCGCTTGGTAGTGCTCCGAGGTCTATCAGGTTTTGTATAAGTCGTGTGTTACGTGTGTTGATGGCTAAAAATGTGTCCGTTCCCGTGAAGTGTCGGTTCGTTTGACTGGTTGTTACCGTGTTAGTTTGCGTGTGTGTAGGTGTTGGGATTGTATTGTATGTTTGTGTGGGATTTGTTGGTTCTGGGCTTTCTTGATGTTGGATTTGTGTACTATGTAAGTTGTGGGTATTCTCTATGATAGCTGCATCAATTATATTTATTGCGTTTGGTGAGTTTATCGTGTGTCGTCTATTTATTTCCTGTGGTTGGGTCGGCGTTTGTTGATCTCGTGTCGCGCGCGGCTCGCTCTGTGTGAGTTGTTTTGGTTGCGTTCGGGTGTGTGTATGTCCATGTGTTCGCGCGCTAGGCCTTGCGGTTCTCTGTGTCCTTGGTCTGCCATTGTGTGTATCGTGTTTGGTAGTGTGTGTGTTCAACTGTCTTTATTCGAATTTTCGTGACTGTGTAGCTTTGTTTCGTGAGTCTATGTGTACTTTGTTAGCGTTTATTCCTGTGTTTTGTCTTTTAATTGTTCGGATTTGGGGTAAAAATGTGGGTAATTTACGTTGGGCGCCAATTTGTGACGGGTTTTGAGTCCGCACTAATACTGTGGCAGGGGGGAACAATCAGAGACGGGGCGAGAAAGTCGGGGCCGATAGAATAGGTAAAACTTGGTGTGTATATTTGTGAAGGGGCGGTGGGGGGTACATGTGTTGCGATCGGGGGGTGGGGTGAGTCGACTTAAACTACGAAAGGTACAAAAGGGTTGTAGACTTTAACGGGGGCTGATCACGCCTCAGCCCTTGGCGTCACTTAAGGGGGGGGTACACCATGCAAGCAAAAAAAAATACTGCAACCTTGCGATTTTTTTTTGAAAAAACGGATTTATTCATGAACATGCGGTCTTGAATACATTAATATATAAGTCTTTGAGAACTTTAAAAAATTTTTTTATTGTCGAAAAATTTCAAAATGGCGTCGTGACAGTTGGATCCCCAAAGCCGCTCGGAAAAATGGGGTGCGAGATTTGGTGGAGTCGTGGATAGTCCTAGAACACACAAATTACAAAAAATTAGTTGTATATTATGTTTTCTTGTCCACTACGTACCACTTTTTTGATATCTAGTCTGAAAAATTTTTTTTGACCGTTTGAAGTCGCAAAAACGTGGTCGAAAAATTGAAAAAAAAAAAAAATCGTCACTTAAACAATCATAAAAAATTTTTGAGACTAGATATCAAAAAAGTGGTACGTAGTGGACTGCTTGAAGGTATTACGAATCAAAAAAAATTTGTTTCATAAGGATCGGATAAAAATTCGAGAAATGCCAACTCGCACGCGTTTGAAAACGTGGTTTCGAGAAAAACGCGTTTAAAGTTTTTTTCTCGTTTTTCGTTAAAATAAGTGAAAAAAAAAGTAGTTTACCTTTAGTCATCGATTCCAGCTCCATACTGTGGTTCTTCCTCTTCCACAAGAGCATCCTCAGCTGCTTTTTTTTCAATTTTGGATCTCCTACGAGCATTTTTTGCCCCTTCACTCATGCTAGTTTCGGCATAGTGGATTCGCTCGTCATCAACGTTCGTGCAGTACGTGTAGCAATTCTCGCCAATTTTGAGTCCTAAAGCAGTCATAATTCTCATTACACTTTTAAATCCATCATTAAAAGTGCAGACTGCGATACTGGTGGCAATATCAACTACAGTTTTTCCATTAGAAAAGTGTTTTGGTGCGAAAGACCATACAACGCTGTTGAAACTCTCGTTGCTATTTTGCGTATAGCCTCCTAAGCAACGCTCAAGCAAATCTCCTTTGAGTAAATCTTCGTACACAGGTTTGACAGCGTCGTAAACTTCCTGCAACATTGGTGCTTTATCATGCTTGAAGTTCTCCAGTTGGTTTGTGGCTTTTGCCCTTTGCCATTTGCACCATGAGTCTACACCTGGCATGCAATCCTCATGTTGCGGTTTCTCGTCGGTGGAAATTTTGTGATACAAAGTCGCCCAAATTTCTTTTTCCATTTTTTCTACTGAATTAGGATTTCTCCTAATCGCTCATCCAAAGTATAAAGATAATTCATCGATTAATTTATTTGTCAGTTTACCTCTGCCTCCAAGACCTTTGTTAGCTTTCTTCAAATTTCGCAGCCGCGTACCTACACGTTTTTGTACGTGATCAATGCATTCTTTTTTTTTTACTTCCAAATTCTTGTAAGGTTTACTCTCTGCAATTCCTTTTTTAGTTTTCGTATCTTCGTCTCCAATGTAATATTCATATTGAACATCGTACAACTTTTCTGATCGAGCAAACAGTTCAACCGCTGCGTCCACTTCCATTTTTCCGCTACTGCCTTCGTGATTATTCAAACACTCATCTTCGTGGTTCTCTAACCATTCTTCATACGCTTCGGTTCCTTTCCTTTTCTCCCAAATTTTACATGCTTGACAAAACTTTGATTTTACAAGAAGATCTATTACCTGACCGGTGGACCAGCCTATGAGAGACACAAAGCCGAACAGTGAGGTGAAACCTTTTTTTTGCCAGCTGCCATCGCCTGAAACCGTCAATCCCTTTTCCCCTCTTGCTTTCGACGCTGCTTTTTCTTTTTCAGCTGCTCTTCTCATAGATGCATCTGCTATAGATCTCGCTGCTGTAGAGATAATACCCAATACTTTGGCGTAAAATGATTGAAACACCGGACGTGGCAATTCCATGATTGCACAGAACTTCTCTATTGCACCTAGTCCTAGACCAACTAATCGAAAGGCCAATATAATGCGGCGATTAATGTCATATGCCTTGTTATTAATTAGTGGACAAGAATTAATTAATTTTTCTCCACACTTAGTACACTTCACAACAATTTTAAAACCAAGACCACGACACGAACTTTCCGAAAATGAGACGTCACCATGGCACACTTTACAACACAAAAAACTAGACAGCAACGTAAAAACACCAAAAAAATCAATAATACGGTACGCAAATCCGCGCTCATAACTTAATTCCGTTTCGTCATCTTCTGTTCGTAGTTTCTTTGCAGACGCACTTACGAATTCTTCATCGCAAGCTTCTAATTCAAACCTATTAGAAGGACGCCGTCTTTTATGCGGATAACACTTTCGATTAGGATTTTGTCGATCACCTTTTTCTTTTGTATATAACTTCTTATTTTCTTTTTTCTTTGTCATTTTGAACTTTGGCGACGAAAAAATGAAGTTTTCATAACAAGAACGACTATACTCACTATATGGTAAGGAAGCTGAACGTATTTATTACCTGAATCGCTTTACCGCGCTCGACCGCTCGACCGCATGTTTCAGAGTACTCCGACGCGCTCTCGAAAAATGAGTAAAAAGTGGGGAAAAAAATTTTTTTTCGCTATAAAACCAACTGGACATTATTTTTATGACAATTATCTATCATTTAAGCCAAAAACAAAAAAATCGATTTTTTCAATCTTGCATGGTGTACCCCCCCCCCTTAATCCTAACTTATAGATACGCGCGCGGAGGGGGGGGGGGGGGAGTGTGTAGGGCGACGGGGAGTGTGAGGTAGGAAGGGTCGGTATTGCGGGGGGGGGGGGGGGGGGGGTGTAGTGTGACGGGGAGTGTGAGGTAGAAAGGGTTGGTATTGCGAGGGGAGGAGCAGATCGGCTGTAGAATGCAGGCTAACCTGGTGTCGTCGGCGTGTGTGGGTAATGGTGTATGTGTAACGGTCTAAGTGTCGGTGTCTCTCTCGTTTTCTCTCTCTCTCTCTCTCTCTCTCTCTCTCTCTCTCTCGCTCGACCTCTTCGCTTCTCGTGGATTTCTCTCCTTTAGACTAGTTGCTGCTTCGCAGGCCGTGGTCGTACTTCTCGCTGGCGCTCGGCTCAGCCGAGCGTCGGTGGGCTTCGGTTACCTTCGGGTGTTTCCCGACGGGACCGGACTCACCCGTTCGGCTCTTCCCCGCGGGTTTAAGGTTTGTTGTGACTTGCGCGGTGCACGTTTTATACAACTGTATAGTGTACATATATTGTGACGTGGATTTTTCTGCACCTCGGTTACTCGGAGCAAATAACCGGGAACTTACCGCGTGCACAATAATTTGGCGTCCGGAAGATATCCTGAACCTGAAACAATATCGCGAGATATGTTGGGCGTCTGGCGTGGTCAACACGCCTCGAAATCGGTAATACGATATACCGCGACCATATGCTCGGTAGCTCAGTACCGCGGAGAGGGGAGGGGTGATTTTCGGGTAGAGAGAATTGCAACACAAGTAGGCCAACGCGTGCTGTGGCCAAATTACTATAAAATTACAATGGTATATTTCTCATCAGCGATATTACAAAAACAAAAAGAAATAAAAATAAAAGGAATGATAATACGACTACGCAAGTCGTCCTTCGCGATTCCAAATACAATGTTAAATTTAATCCGTATTAAATAAGAAAGGAAGAAACAAACCAAATAATAAAAAAAAATAAAAAAAAAGGTGAATAAATCTAGGAGACCTCTACGGCCTACGTGCGCTAGTCGCCGTCTTAATAATACCCTAATTCGCAAAAACCAAAAACAAAATCGGACTCGATGCGCTGCTCGCGAACGTCCTTCACAAAATGGCGCTGATCGCCAACTTGATACTAACTGGTAATGCAAACAAAAAGAGAAAAAAAAAGTAACGAAACTGAGGCGAGGCTCGTCGCGACACCCGCGATCCTCCTCTAAAAACGCGTATTTTTATCAGCGCGCACCCGAGCTTCGCTTTCTCGGCGACGGCGGGACGCAGTCGCGAATTCGAATGCTCCCCGTGACTGCTCGCGACCTACCCGAGAATGGAGGATGGACCGGACGAAGTGAAATGACCCCGTGTAACGGACTTCGGTCACACTCAAACTCGAGACAATAACGTCTCGGCTCAACCCGTGGCTCGACTCGATTTCCTGGATTCCCCGTAATTAACGCCACTCCCTTGCGCGCAACTCAGGCTACGGTCACCAAGCAAAAGAATCGGCAAACGAATTTCGAGTACTTTTGGACACGCAAACTACAAAACGGCTATCCTTTATCTGATCAGCCTTTACTCAATTACCCTCGAAATTCGATCGCGAGAATGTTAACAACGCTTACCGCTCCACATCCACTGCACAAACTCCCCTACACCCTCGTGACGAATCATCTCCCTCGTCCTCGCAACGAAACAAGTTTTTCCTAGCGCAAAACCACCGCAAACGCTACCTCGAAAACAAATCGACCACCTGGTTCACTCGCCAGAACTAGAGTGATCTCGGATGGTCGCAACGCCGATCTCGTCGCGCTAATTTTTCGTGACGTCATCACCCTAAGAATGCGCAACAATCGATCGGTCATCGATTTAGGGGATTGCGCAACTTGCCGCGCACTTCTCGTCTCTACGCGGCGCAGAACTTAAGGCTAGATCGCGATGTCCTCTCCCGCGCAGCTCTACGTAGTCCTGGGGTTGGGCGGGGTGGTGCTCCCTCGTCGCTAGCTGGTACCTCGCGGTTGCCTTGGTTGGGTGTAAGCGGGGCGAGCGGGGAGGCTGCGGCGCGCCGGCCGCCAGCGGGAATCGCGTCCGCCTTGGATTCCCGCGCTGCAGGGATCTGCGTTGCCTCCCCCTCCGCAGCCTCGGTGTCCTTCCCGCGAGATGTCCGTGGTGTCGTCTTGCCTCGAAAGGTTTTCAGCGTCGGAGTCGGTCGCTGTAGGGTAGCCGGTGCACTCAAAAAAAATAAAAACAAATAACCTGAAATATCTGGGTCGCAATGCTCTATTTCGTCCCTGTCGAAGCTCGGGTGCGTGACTCCAGTTCTGGCGCTCTTTATGATTATTCCGCGACCCGATTTTCTGGACCCTGATTCCGGGATCTCGCCCAGGGTTCAGGGAGTCTCTTGTAACGGGCAGGCCTAACCGGACTGCCATGTTACAATATATATATATATATATATATATATGTATAAATACTCACCAGAGATAATCATGTATGTACCTCATAGAAAACCTCTGAAGAAGAATGAGAAATACTCTTTATTTTGGAAATAGAAAATGTTCGAGCAGTCGTCTGCCGACACAAAGATTTTTTTTTCTCGCGCACAGTCACTATCCGTAGACTGAACGAATAATCGAATACAATGTAATGCACGGACGGAAAATAAACATGACCATTCAAGTTTGCCGACAAGGAGAAGCGGCGTTGGCGGGGGGGGGGGGGGGGGGGGGCGACCGATGGCGTAACTTCATAAAACGAGACCACAACGATTCGTACCCGTTTTCTTTCAATAGTATTTTTCGAACATATTTCCAAATATTTACAAATGGTGAATGGTGATATTTATGAAATCATTTTGAAAATACTTCGTGCTGTGTAAAATTAATATTGCGCGATATGTTTTAATGTATATGGGACATTCTTTTACAACCAAACACCTTTGAGACCGAGACATTTTTGATTCAGCTGAAATTTTTTTTGACTAGATCTATACCGAAATATAGGGATACGTATTCGAAGATTTTTTATTCCACATATTTCGTAAAATAGAGGGGATCGAAAATTTGATAATTTGGTGTTTTTTGGCTTGGAAGACTCACTTTCAAAAATTCATAACGCCGGTTCTATTTGAGCTGGCAAGTTCGTTTTTTTCATCTCAAAGCTAATGAAATGAATTTATTACAACAATTCTTTCATTAACGATTATTCCGAAATTTATACTGTTATAAACAATTAATATGTTTCAATCGATCTCTAACAATTGCCCCAACCTCGTAGCGAGTTCTTAGCACAACCATCGTATTCTACGTCAAATTTTTCATCCATAACGTATTTTGAATTGATGGAGAATACGATGGTCGTGCGGAGAACTCGCTACGAGGTGAAGGCAATAGCTAAAAATGGATTTAAACATATTAATTATTTATAACAATATAAATTTCGGAATAATCGTAAATGAAACAATTGTTGCATTAAAATTCATTTTATTAGCTTTGGGTTGAAAAAACGAACTTTTCAGCTCAAAGAGAGCCGGCGTTATGAATTTTTGAAAATGAGTTCTCCGTGCCAGAAAACACCAAATTATCAAATTTTCGATCTCTATGTTACGAAATATGTAAAATAAAAAAATCCTCGAATACGTATCCCTATTTTTTTGATATAGAACCCGTGAAACAATTTTAAGCTACATCAAAATTGTGTCGGTCGATTTTTATCTAAATCTCTCCGATTCGTCAAAGAATGTCCCATATTCAAGGGTGTTTCACGGAACAATAAATTGAATTTACTATATTCACCGTAAAACTATCAAAATAATCAGTTCGGTCGTGATGCAATCGCTACACACATGACGTCATCATTTGCATGCAAAATTCGGGTCAATCCTGGTGGTATGGATACCGACTTAGATTCAGGCCTTTTACCGACCGCGTTTTGTCTAATATTGTGTTGCGCTACTCCCCGGTGGAAAGTACCACTTTCGAATGGTTTGGAACCGAGAAAACTTACGCAGAGGGCGCTTCGATCGATTACAACTTTTAGATCCAGGTCAGCGGCACCTTAACAGCGCTTACCGCTCCACATCCAAGCAATGAACTCGCCCACTCCCTCGTGATTTTTGCTGGTCATCTCAACTCGTAACCACACTAATCCTCAGAAACCCACGAAACAAACGCAACGATCACAGTGTGCTAGAGCTTCAGCTAACCGCCAGCACTAGAGTGAGTTCGGATGGTCGCAACGCCGATCTCGTAACGCTAATCCTTCGTGACTTCATCACCCTAAGAATGCGCAACAATTGATCTGTCATCGATTTTGGGGATTGCGCAACTTGTCGCGCACCTGTCGTCGCTACGCGGCGCAGAACTTAGGGCTAGATCGCGATGTCGTCTCCCGCGCAACTCTACGGCGTCCTGGGGTTGGTCGGGGTGGTGCTCCTTCGTCGCTAGCTGGTCTCTCGCGGTTGTCTCGGTTGAGCGTAGGCGGGGTGAGCGGGGAGGCTGCGGCACGCCGCCGCCAGCGGGAATCGCGTCCGCCTTGGATTCCCGCGCTGCAGGGATCTGCGTTGTCTCCCCCTCCGCAGCCTCGATATCCTTCCCGCGAGATCTCCGCGGTTTCGCCTTGCCTCGAAATCTCTTCGGCGTCGGAGTTGGTCGCTGGCTAGTAGCCAGTGTACTCAAAAAAAAATAAAAACAAAAGCCTGCAATATCTTGTTCGTAATTCGCTATTTCGTCCCTGTCGAAGCCCGGGTGCGCGACTCCAGTTCTGGCGCTCTCTATGATTATTTCGCGACTCGATTTCTGAAACCCTTGTTCCTGGATCCCGCCCAGGGTTCAGGGAGTCTCTTGTAACGGGAAGGCCTAACCGAAATGCCACGTTACAAAGGGTATATGAAAATCAAGTTTGCTGATGCATGACAACTCAAGATCCTCTATTACAAGGTCTGACAAAATTGGTGAGAGTGGGGATCCCACGGGCAACCCAAACTGTTGTGCGTATGTGTCCTTGTTAAATTTGAAGATTACCGAATCAAATCAGATGTTTAAGGCTTTAAGAAGTTCAGTAAGTGGGATTGGAATCTTTTTATCCAGAAAGGCCCAACGGTTCTTTACAGCGAGCATAGCGAGGTCTATGGGTACATTGGTGAATAACGATATTACATCTAGTGATATTAAAATGTAATTGTCTGGAATAATCAGTTTACATATTTTTTCCACCAATGTAAAACTGTCTTTGACTCTGGAGGCAGAAGGGATGATATTTCTAGTCAACCAATGATTTAGATAAGGCGTGAGTCGGGCTATTAACAAAGGAGACTATGATTCGTACTGGAATCCCTTCTTTATGGATTTTAGGGAGGCCATATGCGGGTGGGAGTACACTGTTATAGGTAGTGATACTTCTATGTATGCTTTTGTTGATTAATTCAGAATTAAACCAACCAAAGGAGAGTTTGTTTACCTTAGACGGTAGAGTGTTGCAGAGGTCATATCTTGCAATTCTATAGGTGTTAGTGTCCGAAAGCTGTTGTCGTATTTTGTTATTGTAATGACGTTTTCGAATGAACGCTCTCAGAGCACTCCAGGAGCGAGTTTTGTGTTCGAGAGAAAACCGAGCAGGTTGAGTGTAGCGACCGCATTTTCGAGGGACGGTTGAAATACTAAATTTTGATTGGTCTATGAACAAAAATCTGCTAGGAAAGCAGGGGTCAGAGCGGTTCGAGCAACACAAATATGGCAGAGCCACTTCATGAAGTACGAATAATCGAGGAGTTATTTTTGTCCGAGAATTCCGATGACGAAGAAGATATTTTATTATTGCGGAATATCGCCAATAGAAAACACCAGATTCCGCGCATCCAAAATTACATCGCTGACGTTGTTAACCACTATAACGATAAACAAGTACGTACTTAACCTCACAATGTCTTTTTTTATTGAACTATTGAATTCCAAGGAAGTTGGATGCTTGAACTACAATTGTTTTTTTTTTTTTGCAGTTCAAAAGTCATTTTAGAGTGTCGCGAGAAACTTGCCATTATTTGATATCTTTATTCAAACAGAGCGAACATTATCCCTAAGGACCACCTTTCGGTGGTGTGAGAGTAAACACTGCTGAAGAGTTTATTCTATGTTATTTATGGTGAGTGATAATTGATGGTACTTTGTTTTTTGTTTTGCGATGACTTATTAATTTTTTTGACTTAATAGGTTTGCAGGTAACAAATCTGTTTACTGCATTGTAGCTCAACTCTTTGGTTTGAGTTTGTCAACAGCGCACGCAATGATAGAAAGTGTAACGACTCATTTTGCAGATGAATTGGGTCCTCTGGTTATCAGATTTCCTCGTACCTTGCAGGAGAAATAATACATTTGTGAGGAATTTGAGGTGGTAAAGTACCGAATATATGACTAGCATGTTAAAACACATCTCTGCATCGGTCTGAAATATTCTGGAAAATTTTTTCCAGATTCTACAATAATCTATCAGATTCTAGGGAATATTTTCACTCAGGTATAATTAGGGGCAGCAACGAGAACAAGTTTCACAATACATATAAATTTCAGATTTCAGGATATCCAGGATATCCAGGAGTATGCGGATGCATTGATGGTACGTTTATAAATATCCGTACACCCGCACATAAAATTAAGTCGACCTACGTTAATCGTCACGATACAACGGCATTGACTTTGCAAGGAATATGCGATGCGAAGAAGTTCCTTGATGTATTTACCGGAATACCAGGAAAAATTCATGACACGAGAGTATTTACTTTGTCATTTATTCGCCCTACCGTGCTATCAATGGGCCCAGATTTTCATATACTCGGAGATTCTGCTTATCCGATATGTGAAAATCTGATGACACCGATCCGGGATTACGGAAATTTAACAGATGATCAAAGAGAATATAACAGGCGGTTCTGTTCAACAAGAGTTTTAATCGAAAATGCTTTTGGGCTTTTAAAGCAAAGATTCAGGCAACTAATAAGAACAGATATGTGGGGTGTTTTAAAGACATCGAAATGCATAAGTTATGTATCGAAAGAAACGACTTCTTGGATGGAATTGAATATTACATGGCAGAACCAGTGCCTGAAGCAGAGTTTATTATAAACGATGAAGCTCGGCGTTTAGGTGTATTGAAACGCAATTTGCTGGCCAGGCAATTCATGTAAATTCATGTAAACACTGCAATTTGTAACGTACATCATTTGTCAATTTATAAGATTTGTAAAAAATAATTTTTGTAATGTCTGATATGCTGCATAAAATATTCACCTACCGAAAATGTCAAGGTCTAGATCATTAAAGATAAAAAATTATCAAAATTGAAACTATCAATTTCGATATAAATAATATAACGAACTCCCTCATTTTGTCTCCAAAAGCAATACTGTTGTAGTGAAATTGTCAATTTTTTACAGTTGGATCTATCGTTGACGAAAATTGATGGATGAAAAATTATGATGTGGAGTTAATTAACAGAAATAAAGATACATTTTATAAAACCTTATCTTTGCTTATATTTTTTGACTAAAGAATTAACCTTATCAAACATTATAACGAATGATAAGAAAACCTCACAAACAAATATCACAGGATACATTATCACAACATTGACGTGACATGATACCGATAAATAATCTCACTGGTTTGATTGTTCTAACCTGAAGTAAGTTTGTCGTGCAACAAAGCTCGGTTCGAATATTTGTCGGGGCCACATCTCTTGATGTTGAAAATCAAAATACCGCAAACAATTATCACTGCAATTCCTGCAATTTAACTTGAGCTTGGCCCTTTTTTGGATATTTTTTAAAGTGAGAATTGATAATGTATCCAGTAATATTTGTTTGTGATACTTTGGATGATACTTATTTTTACAGGTTGGAAGTAATATAATATTTTATAAGTTCGAAGTAATAATATAACAAATAAATTTGAAGAATATAACAAACGATATCTGTTAGAAAATACAAGAGTTGGAACGATAGGAAATTTCTTCCACTGATTCTTACAATAATCTTAAAAAAAAATGTAATATTAATGTGATGATCATACGCAATATTATAATAGCCAATTCGACTGGTTGCACTGGTGCACACAGAGTATATTTTCATATTTTTCCAAAGTCTATGGCAGAAAAGGATGAAACTGCACTTGGTGCACGCCAGTGCAACCAGTTAAATTTTTATAAGTATCAGTTTTATCATTCACTTTGCTTCTTCAGACAATATTCCATAAAGATTTTCATTTTTTCTTGATGCCGACGTTCTTTGTTTTCTTCTTTTTTTTCTTGCAATTCAAGATACATAGCAAGCAGAGGATCTTGTTTTTTTTTCAGTTCCACCTCTTTCAGCATCTTCTTTTCGTTTTTGTTTCAATACGCGGGTGTTACCCACAGACACAAGAACTTCAGGCTGAACACTGTCGTCTATACTTCTGATGTCGTCCATTTCCTGCTAGTACGGCACAACCTTCGCGTCGTTGCTGACTGCTTGTTATGAGTAACAGCTAAACCTTTAACGATTCTTCACAGTTTTAAATCGTGACTCGCATTGTTGATCATTTACATATTTACTGAAGGTTGTTGAAATTTCAACCGCAATGTGTTCCCACATATTTTTCTTTGTTTTGAATGGTCCAACGTGGTTCAAGTTTTCAGCGTAGAGATCGAGCATCATTTTGGTATCATGGTCATCCCACTTCACAGTAGCATTGGAGCTATTGAACGTTGGCAGCAATACATGCGAAACAGTCCGAATAGCAGTCGTGCTGCCAGATGCTTGCATACTAACGTCACGTTCTAGATTATCCCCAGAAGTATCAACTGTTTTAGACTAGCAATTTTCTTTATCTATAAAGGAACGACTGTTATTTAGTCTGGTCGAGAAGTGAGTTCACTGAGAAAAATCGTTAGAATGGTCTTAAAAATATGGCGATTGGTGCATTGGATTCAGAATTTAAAATGATGAAACCGGTATTTTTTAATTAATCCGCCATTAAAAATTTCAATAGTTATAAACAAAAAACGAAAAGAAAAAAAGGGAGTCTCCGTTTTATAGCTATAATTTCAAAAATATAAAAGATAAATGAATTTCGAAAAAAGATCCTAAAAGAGGAGGAAATTTCCGATGAAAAATTTCGTACTCCCAGAATTCTAGCTTTATTATTTATAATTTTAATTTAACGTTGAAAATAGGGCTCCGCGCGGCCGTTTCGGTGCCTAGGCGTCACCGCCTAGCGAAGCATGCAACACGAAACAATTTTTTTATAACATTCAGTATTAATTTAAAAATTTGAATAAATTATAGTGTTATCTAGACACTTGAAGGAATGTAGTCTTACCAATAAAAAATTTTTAACTCAATTTTCGTTTAAGTTATTTCATTGTTAATTAACTCATTTTTCGTAGATTTGACTTTTCATAAAATCACTTGTAAAAGTTTAAAAAACGGGTCTATAAATTTTTTTTCTTTTGTGAGCTCTTCTTATATAAATAATGAACAAGATTCAGTGGTAAAAGTTTATAAAAGTTTTTTCATTTGTTTATAATGATTTTTCAAAGTTATCAAAAATGGAAAAATCCGGCTAATGTTATGAAAAATTTTTTTTTTCGTAAATCTTGAATTTTTGTTGTTTTTAAATTAATATGTTGCGTTTATTAGCTTGGCTGAAAATTTTTTAACTTGTATTGTTTAAAAATTTATTATAAACAAATAGACAAGTTGAATATTTTTGAAAATTTTTTTTTGGTAAGACTACATTCCTTCAAGTCCTATTTTCAACGATAAATTAAAATTATAAATAATAAAGCTAGAATTCCGGGAGTACGGACTTTTTCATCGGAAATTTCCTCCTCTTTTAGGATCTTTTTCAAAATTCATTTATCTTTTATATTTTTGAAATTATAGCTATAAAACGGAGACTCCCTTTTTTTCTTTTCGTTTTTTGTTTATAACTATTGAAATTTTTATTGGCGGATTAATTAAAAAATACCGGTTTCAACATTTTAAATTCTGAATCCAATGCACCAATCGCCATATTTTTAAGACCATTCCAACGATTTTTCTCAGTGAACTCACTTCTCGACCAGACTATTGGCGTCCATACAAATCAAACTGATGCGAACTCGACGTTTCACCATTTCCGTAATACTCTTCTCGCATTACAAAAACACTGATGCTCATTTTCATCTGCAACAAGAAGCGTTCATCAGAGTATTCTAATATTCATTATAAGCGTTCAGTGAAAAGGACCTGATATTTTACGTTTCATATCTGGTCTTGCCAGTTTTTCGTGTCTGCCGATAGCTATTCTTTGCTCATCCTCGGGCCCCCACGGGACTATCGTCGAACCTAATTTCAACGTTGAACAGCACAATAAGAAAAATACGAGATGCCTTTTTGATGAAAATGAGTCCAATGTCATTCAAACATCAAGTACAGATTCATGTACAGTACCAAATAAAAGAGCCTAGACGTTCCACCACTTTTATGATATTATTTTCACACTCTAAGGCTAATTTTTTGTTTTTTTTTTTATCCTTCTGAATAAGAAAAAATGATTATAGTTACGTGTTATCATTGAAGATTTGTACAAAGAATCAAATTTCACATTTCAGTACTGATTGCGTTGTCTGAGGAAATGCTTGAATGCCGTCTGTTCTGCTGGACAGTGAGTGCGAGCCCTTTTCGGATCGACCCTCGCACCCGTTGCATCTCTCTGAAAGGAATCGCGGCACCCGTTTCGGCGATGCGGTGGCACGTGTCGTGTTTCGTAGTAGGGGCGCGTTCGTAGACGATTTTCATGATTCTACTCCAAAACCAGAAATCATAGATGGTAAGATCCGGTGAGCGCGCTGGCCACCTAACCGGACCTCTCGTAACAATCCACCGCTCCGGGAACATGGTGTCCACGATTACACTGTTCTTCGTTGCAGTTGTGAGCAGGCGCTCCGTACTGCTGCCACAAAACCTGGTCCATAGGAATATCATTCCTGTCCATCAGGCAGGGGAGTTTTTCGGTGAGTATGGTCCTCCACTTCGCGGGCGTCAGATTTCCCTCTAGGAAAATGGGCCCAATGATCCTGTCCCCTTGTTTTCCAACCCAGACGTGGAGCTTTCAACGGTGCTCGTTGTCCTGCTTCACAATCCAGCGTGGGTCTTCTGGTGCCTACCGACAGTTCTGTTTGTTCTTGGGCTCCAGGTTTGTGAAGAGCGCTTCGTCCGTGAAGCACACGTTTCGGAAGAAATCGGGATCTTTCTGGACACTAGTGTTGCCCAAATGCAAGAACAAGACGAGACTTAGCCAGTCTTGGTCTTGGTCTTGCGCCAATACACCTGGTCTTGGTCTTGGTCTTGGTCTTGCGCTCCCAGTCTTGGTCTTGGTCTTGGTCTTGCAGCAAGAGTCTTGCAATTACCTATTAGTCTATTACTATTTATTAAAGTTTACTTTAAATCTTAAAAAAACGTATTAGAATTGGAACATTGTGAGCTTGAATTAACATAGCCATAGTAAAGATCAAGCAGATTAACAAATAACTGAAGATTTAATAAGAAATTCGAAAAATTAACTGACCTATATGTCGTTTTCCATGGAAGTAACTGTTTCTTAATAAACATTTATGATTTATAAGCTTACATTTGCTAAAACATGTAAAAAAACAAATTAATTACAATAACTTGACTGTATTTTAAAGAACAATACTTATCTGTCTAAAAAGAGATTGAACCCTCAACTTATAAGAAATTTAATAAAAGAGTTTTACGATTTATCATTTATTTGAATAAAAAATAAAATACAACACTAATCAACAGCTTTATCATTAGGTTATGATACTTTATATCAATTTTTTTGACCAACAATTAATACAAAGTAACCATCTGGCTGACTCATCATTTAACCTATTTCTATGTTTTCTAATTACTAATGATGCTTTAGAAAATAACCTCTCAGCAGGTACTGAAGTTGCAGGTATTGAGAGAAAATCACGGGCCATTTTCGATAAAATCGGATACTCTGTCTCATGCGTCCTCCACCAATCTAAAATGTCTTCCGAGCTGGCAGTTCTTGGTTTTCTCAGGTACTCCTCCAACTCGTCTATCACTAAGCCTTGAAGACAAGATCCAGATGACGTCGAGGGACATTCATAGAGTTTATCAAAGTCTATTACGTCTTCATCTTCATCACATACTTTATTTTCTTTTTCTGGTAATTCCAGAGATTTGTTCAGTGAGTGTAGATTTTTATATTCTTCATAAAGTTCATTGAACTTGCGCAGACTTTCTGTTTTAAGTTGCTTCCCCCACATTGTCAGGTCAAAAGTCTGAGCCTTATGCCTTGGGTCTAAAATTAAAGAAGTACAATAAATCCAGTTGCTCTTTTTGTAATGTTTAAGCATTTTGTCTCGAGCTGCTTGGAAAGCTAGAATGAGCCTTTCATCCACTTCAGATCGATTAGGTTTCTCATCTAACTGTTTTACCATAGATTCAATTTTATCTAGCAAAAGATTGAATGATACAATGACTAGCGGTAATGTAACATATTTGTCTCCACCAAGTTTTGTACTTAAAAGTTTAAAGTTTATTAGAAATTTATGTAATTTTTCGAGTACCTGCCATTCATTAGCTGTGATTTGAAAATCATTTAATTCGGTGACAGAACTGCACAATATGTCAATGCCCGCTCTCACTTTTAAACCAAATCCAATCATATCATGTGTGGAATTCCATCTCGTTGGACAGTCAAGAATGGCATTTAGATTTGATGGCACGCCAGCTGCTTCACAAGCAGACTGAAACTTCTTCTTCACTATCTCACTTCTTTTTATTTTACTGGAAACACTGCGTAACTTTGTTACAGATGTACGCGAGTCAGCAATATTTGGTGCAGATTCTTCATCTTCCTCATCCTCAGTTTCGTCTGCATAGTCTTCGTACTGCTGATCTTGCGCGTTAGTGTCAGACTCACAGTGTAATGCTAAGGTCTTTAATAAATCTTGTACACCAAGGTTTAAAATGTGAGCAAAGCACCGGAAATGTTGATTGTCTGAATCAAAGTGTGGCGGCAGCTGTTTGCCCAGTTCATACATAAATTTGGTATTTGCAGTTGCGTTGTCGACCGTGATACCTTGTATTTTATCAATTATGCCATATTCCAATAAACATTCATGGAAAATCGTTGCAATATCTTCCCCAGTATGTCGACCGCGTGATGGTATAAAATCAAGAACTACAGATTGATACTTCCATTCGTTGTCTATATAATGAATAGTAACCCCGTAGTAACTCCTACCAGCAATTGACGTCCACCCATCAATGGTAAAAGACATTTTAGATGATAATTGTTGAAGTCGTTCCTTGAGATTCAATTGGAGCTCTTCAAATCGCTCTTTGACTTTCCTTCTAAGTGTAGACCTTTTAGGAAACACCATATTAGGGCAAATACGTCGAAAATATACTTGTGTAGCTTCGTCATCGAAAAATGAGAAGGGAAGATATTTTTTCACCACCCAATCAACTGTAGCTGTCGTGATGTTGTCACTGCTGTTTTCCGACTGAAACAAAACAATAAATCTTGTGTTATTATTTAAAACATACAAGGTTTGAGCATATAAGAGGAGGAGGTATGTTGTTGTTAAATCGAGAAAATCGTTAAATTGATATTTGTTATATTAAGGTTGCACTGTACTGTAATTTACCAAAATAAAGTACTTAGTTGTTACTGGCCGATTAAATGAAAATATGGGTGTTTATAAAAAATATTTAAGACGATAATTACATACTTAATATGTCGCACCCCTAGATGAAAACACCACTAACTCAAAAATACTTACGTAAGTTAATGGCGTTTTTGAAAGTATCGCATGAATAGCTATGCAGAGTTAAAAAAATATTCTTACCTGTCCACTTCTTCCAGCGGTTACTAAAAAGCTTGTGATATCTCCACTTAATTTTGGTTTAACAGGAAGAAATATTTCTGATTCCTTTTTGTGGAAAGATATTAGATGTTTCCTTAAGCCTGAAGTGTTTCTGTTTTTCATTTTTATTTCAATCTTTTTATGTTGGCACAATTTACAGAAGGCAGTTTGGGATGCATGAATTATTTCGAAAAACTCTTCAAATTTGCTTTTGGGTCTTTTAGATCTGTGACTCAAACTCTCGTTACTCGGACTCGAATAATTTGAATCTTCGTCACTCATATTAAATTGTACACGTGATACGTTTTTAGAAAACAACAAGAATTAGTAAAAACAATTATTAAGTTAGACTCGAAGCACAGCTCAATTGGAAATGACTGGAATTAAAATAATTCCTTTATTTATAGTACGTTTCCTTGCTTTCTACCGCGCCGCCTCGCCACGTCCCGGCTCTATGAAAAGGATGCCGCCGCAAATCAAATAATGCCGCGTGCGGCGTACAAACACACACTAAATATTACCTACTTGTACAGACGCGACGCGTGAATAAAATATATATAAAGAATTAGTGAAAATCACTATTCTTTACATATAAGTGAATGTTTTGGCGTACATCTATACTAATATTATAAAGCTGAAGAGTTCGTTTGTATGTTTGATGACAGAAGTTTTAAAATAAATAAATAAGTCCTGAACGTCACTATACCTCCAAAGTTACTATTCCTCGTGGACGAAGTCGCGGGCACAGCTAGTAAATACTTACTCTCATCATCTCTCTCAGAGATATTCGGGCTGGTAAGTAATACAAAACTCTTATCGCAGGCTTTTTATTTTATTAGTAGGTAAGTACCTACGCTTTTTATATTATTTTATTAGTTTTGTAGAATTTTTTTACACGTTTCAAGTATATTTAAAAGTGGCTACAATATTTATTAAACGGGTGCGGGGTGATATTTGAACACTTTTTTGCTATTTTTTCTTGTAAAAACTTAAGAAATATAATGACTAAATGTACAATAATAGTACCTAAGTAATTAGTTTAAAACCATATAAGTAATCAATATTATAATATATACTTACTAGAATGAATTAATTTGACATCTACTACCTATCCTTACCATTTTATCCCAATCATAATACTACTTGCGTGATCAGTATAATGTATTCATTTTCATTCTAAGCACTCTGAAACTTATTTATTCTTTGGAACACCTGTAGGTACTCTTAAAATTCGAAATTATTTTGCACGAGTATACCTACGCCTACGCCCTATGGCGGCAATCAAATAGTGTCAAATGTTATGATTTCGGCGTGGCGGCAACGATTGTTTTAGATTTCAAAAGAAGCCGCCGGCGCGTGTATCGTAACCATGTACTTCCGAAAAGCGGCAAATTTCTTTGAGAAGTAAGTACAAAACCTTTGAAGCCGCATTATCAAAGTGCCGATGGTTAAAACATAACTATGCATGCACTCAGTTTGATTTTAATAGATAGGTCCAGTTTTTCATACCTATTCTTTGATACAGTTTTTTGCGTCTCATAGAATTTCTAAGCGTACCTACCTATACACCGAACTGTTACACCTAACTACTCAGTGAAATAGCGCTAAGTCCTAGCTGCAAGACGCAAGAGTCTTGCAGGCTATGTCTTGTTCTTGCTCAAGTCTTGCACGGTCAGTCTTGGTCTTGGTCTTGCTAAAAATACGCGGTCTTGTTCTTGGTCTTGGTCTTGCAAAAACGCAAGAACAAGACCAAGACTGAATTTGGGCAACACTACTGGACACGCTCCAGTCCCCCGCGACAGTTCGTCAACCTTTGGTCGGGATCACCTGGATACAGTTGCCGTATCGGCTAGTACTTGAACGGACCGTTCACCTCACGTACGATTCTTATGACAGATTCTCGCGGAATCTCTGTAGGGAATTAATTATTTCGTTCACAAAGCACGAAGGGACGATCGTTGCGTTGACCTCTGAATACACGCTGAATTTGGGTCCGGAATTCTCGTGTAATTGTCTCATCTCTAAAAAATCTTACCCAACATAACGAAGAATGACTTCAAATGAAATTTTGCATCAAACCGAGGCGGAAATAACTCGCTGAACTGATAAGTCAATAGATTTGCGACTTGATTATAATTTACCTGATTCAATGAAGAATCAGTTTGATAATGAGAATTAACTGAATTACTAATATTTAACTGAAATGTTGAGAACAAACTGAGAAATAACCAAATTATGGAAATGTAAGTCAAGTTTATTCGAATTACTTTAAATTTGTGCCAGAATTATCTGTTTACAGAGAGTAAAAATTGAATGAAAATGAGAAATTAAGCATAATCAAGAAACAACACCACTGTGACGGTTTCCAAAAATCGATTGTTTGAAAACCAGTCAAAAAAATCTAAAATACTTTGAAGATTAAGATGCCGTTGGACCCAGGTCGAAAAAATAATTATCTTCGTAGATATTAAATATTTTGTCGAGCGGTGCAGCGCTCCGCGCTGCGTCGGTCTCAACGCAATAGTTGAAACAATTTGGGCCGATGATTATCCCCAACGTCTCCAGAACTTTCATGAGGCTTCTCAGGCCATCATTGAACACTAATACCGCGATATCAGTTGCAATGTCAACGATTTTTTTGCCTCCGGAGTGGGACAAATTAACAACCCTAAAACTTTGAACGCGTTTTTCTCGAAACCACTTTTTCTAGTGCGGCCCGCAACAAAACTCGAGCAATTTTTATCCGATCGACTTCAAATTTTTACTGTATCAATGAAAATAGATTATCTAATGTACTACGTAGGATTTTTTGGATATCTCAATAAGAATAAAAGTTATAGTCTGTTTCGACGAGAAATTTTGCTCAAAAATCATTCTTTACTTTCAAAAGCGTGCCTATTTTTTAAAAATCAATTTTTTTCCAAATCCCTACGTACTTCACTTCAAAATACCATACTACTAACGAAAACACTGCGAATTTTTTTTAAGTCGACGTTGAAGAGAGTTTTGCTGCGTGCCACAAACCACTGCGGAGAACAGCACCTGACGCGAGAGCTTCCCCAGCGCTACCATGCGGCGTGAAAAATGTGTAAAAAATGTTTTTTGAAGAATAAATAAACAAGGAAAAAAACGCAAAAAATTTTTTTCGAATATCTCTAATTTTCCCCACAAAAAAAAATTGTTGACAAATGTAAAAAAACAGGGAGTCACAGTGGTGTTGTCCCTTAAGAGAAATAATTTAAATCAATTGGAAATGCAAAAGAATGAATTGAAAACTTTTTAAACTCACTTGAATTAAAAATTGAAATTTCTGAATTGAAATGAATTAAGTTGAATTAGAAAAATCCTCCTTAATTAAAAAAGAAACAATTTGAACTAAAAAAATTCATTTGAATTGAAAAATTCATTTGAATTAAAAAATTTAGTTGAATTACATTAATTTATTCACATCAATCTAACTCACAATTATTGCCAATATTCAAATCTCGAATTATTCCTCTTCATCCTACATTAAAGTATAGTTTTGATGAAAAATCTTCGCAAATCTTCTCTAACAAAATAGTGCCATAATCGAATTGGCTAAAATTTTACACAGCATGTCTCTTTCAATACCAAAAATTCTATATAAGTTTCGTACCAGGCAGAAAAGGTAGTTCACAAGTTACAAGTAATAATTAACATGGAACTGTGAAATTTCTAAGCTATGCGTATTATAATGTGATAGGAATGGTGAAAGTTATACAGTTCCATATATTATAGTCCCACGCAGTACGGGACTTACATATCATGTCAGTAATCGTGATAAATGATAGACTGAAGTATACTCTTCAAGAAAAAGTTCCATTGAAGTAATATTAAATTGCAATTTATTATTATCGGCCAGTTCCCGGTTTTGAAAATTGTATAGCCTATTGACTCTGTCGCATACGAGGATATTTTGCTACTTACGACGCCATTACTACCAGGGACAAAACTAGTTTTTTTTTTCTTTTTTGCGTACTCGGAATCGACCTCGCATTTCAAAATCGTGGCTGTAAAAACTGCTTTGCGACCTCATAATGGGCGATAGTTGTAAATTTAGTTTTGATTGAAAGAAGGCAAAATTCAATTTTCTTTATTAGAACATGATAGTTGAAAAGAGCGAATAGTGAAAACGGGGGATGATACATAAAAAGAGTCAAGTTTCAAAAATTTGCTCTGCTATAATTTTAAGGGCAGACTTAACTTCCTCACAATCTTTACAACCTTCAGTAGATCTTGTTGAAAACAATTTCTTCTTACATTTACGGCAGGCTTTACTTTCTCCCGCGAAGGTCGAATGTGTTTTTTTATGTTCGAGGAAATTCTTCATGTCCGCGCTAAAATAAATCAGACACGCGGAACTTATATTTTCAACTAAAAATTCTCGTGAGAACTTACCGAGTAATCCAACAATTTAATCACACTAGTCCCATTTTATGCTTTTCTCGGATGGTTTCACCTCGACCACATTTTTGAGTTCTCCATTGTTCTTCAAAATTAATTTTAAACTCCCGCTGCGTCATGCTTTTGGTATTCTCCCACGAACAGTTTGAAACAATTATACCCGCATTAATGAAGGCGGAAACGGAGGGTGTTTTTACGATAGACATCTTGTTCAACTGACTAGGACGAAGGGTTTTCTTATAATGATTTGTTATTTCTGAGTGGCTAATCAATTTGAAATTTGTTTTCTTTGGTTGTTTCTTTCCAGAAACTTCTTCTCTGGAATCGAGTTCTGTGTCGGATAGGTTTGGTTTCTTTTGAAATGTGAATAGAGCCACGATTATTTTTCGAGGTCGATGAGCGATTGCTTGATTTTCATATTTTATTAACCCTAAGTGTCAGTTTTTGTGAGACCATTTTCAGGTTGTTTGATACACAGTCTTTTCCTTCCGATTTTTCCCGAATCCTGAGGATGACTGGTGGCCTTATTTTGGAGAAATACACGGAAATGATTCAGATAAGATCGTTTCTTTTCTTCTGAATACATATTTAATTTATTTTATTCATGAATTTTCCCAAATTCACTTAGTGAATTTGAATTGTTATACCATCACTCACATTTGTCCTTCCAAAACTCTAGGGTAAGCTGTTTCTAAAGAAGATTAGGATCAGTCACCCATCTATTTCCCTGTTTCCTGTTTGAATTTTCAAAAAAAAAGGGAATCTGCCTTTATCCTATTTAGTCCTAGAATTTTCGGTTCCCGCCTCGATGTTTTCACCCGAACCTGTTTCGTTTGGACAATCCTTCATGAAGAGGATTGGATTTCTTTTCGACGTCGATCTGGACCGTTGCTGATAACTTCGAATTCATGAAGCTACATAACACTTAATAACACTTACCTTTATAAGACAAGGCACTCAAATTTTTGAAATTATTTAATGCTGAACTATCTGCTCAAGGTTTTCTGTGGTTTACCTTGAGACTGTGGGAAAATGCCAGATAGTAAAAAAGGAGTCTTTAAATTTTTAGAGCCACAGCTCCAACTCACCTTTGAGCACTGACTGCTAGATCACTTTTAATTGTTTTATCTTCCCGGAGTCGGGACAACTCTTTTCCTCGGGGGGGAGTAGTGTTACAAAGGGTGAAATCACCCGTTTTGCCCCCTTTTGAATGATCTAGTAGTCATCATAGATTAAAGACGTTTATAAACCTCTTATGTCTTTCAAAAGAATAAGGTTGCTGCGTCAACCAACATTATTGTAAAAACAGTCTTATTTCAGAGTTTAAACGAGAAACACATATTTCGCAATTAAAGCTTTTTCACAACATTTGATTCACGCTTCTGATTTTGACTTGATAATTAAACTCGCGGACCCATACCCGTGTAGAAATTCAACCATGGTACAGATCGGGTTCTCGATAGTTCGCCAGATCACAAATCGGGCCCAGATCTGGCTGAACTGTGGCAGCCCGTTAGGGCCCTGGCTAAATGTTCCCGTTTTAGGTACTGTGCCCGATCGGGGACCAATTAGGCTAGCAACCATCGTACCCTACTCGCGCTACAATTTCTGCCAGGACCGTGCCCGAACTGCCTATATTCTGCAAATTTGGGTGTTTTGGATATACATACACACAATTGAAATATTCCATTTTTAGAAACTGGACTTATTTATTACTTAACAATATCAATATTATTACAATATATATAAAAAAATAACAAGTATCACTTTTTTTTATAATATGAAAATATATTATCTTTAAAATCTTTCATAAACTAAAAATCAAAAGAAATAATAAGGTTCGTAAGTATTAAGCTGGTTCTTATTTGGATCATTTATGATTATGGATTATTGAATCTTTAAGAAGAATTACATTATCTGGTACTTTGTTCGTTAAAATACTTGTACTATATCTTACTCTTATTGCCTGTTCAATTCCGTCACCATTAATTTTTGTTTTCAGTATTTGAAACTGATTCGGGATAGTCGGTCTTTTCACTTCAATTAATTGTCTCTCATGTATTCGTCGACAAATTTGAGGTAGAGGACGATGAGCCATGAGTATGAGTTTCTTCAGCTTGCCAAGTGAACTCTCAAAAGGGTAAGCACTGACGCAGCTCAAAGAGCAACCCATATTTTTTGCGTCGTCAGCGACATGGATCAAGTTATGAGTATTCAATGAAAGTGAATGAGCACCGTATAATTGTCTCGAAGCGAGAACATGTCTCTCTAAGTATGACTTTGCATAATTATTATACCTTAAAGCCCAATCCTCTGAGCATAGAATCCGTGCTGCTACATGGAGTAGAAGGAAATGGTCATACAATGTAGTTGATAATATGTTCTTCAGCACGATGGGACCAATATACAATAAAAACAACCCAAACTCAGTGCACTTCCATTTTGCCAGATGGAAGATAGATTTAGGCTTCCTCTGAAATTGACTTGGTATTTGACTCCTCAAAGAGAAAATTCGTCTATCAATTTCATATTTACTTCTCCGACACAACCGAACTTTCAAATCTCCAGCGGTCCAATGCTCTGGCTTGTTCTTCATTGCCCTATCATCAAGCAAATGCAGCTTATCGAAGAGGAAGGTTTTCACCATGTTAATTGGAGGATCTATATCCAGTAGCGGACTAATTCCATTATGGTGATTTGCATCATCCAAGTTCCGAAAAGATTCGTTTGTTCTGAGTGGCCTGTCAACCTCAGGATAGACTGTACAGAAGCCTCTGTTTTTTCGAACACGCTTTCCATCAACGGTACATCTCTCACATGCACTGTAGCCCCCGTGACATTTAACATTCTTCAGTAGTGCTCGAGCTGGACCATCGCAAATAAAACATTTTATGTTCACTTTGTATGTCTTTCCATTTATGATAATCCCACGTCTCTGGAGTTCATTGATTTCTTCAATGAAGTATTGGAAATAATTTGACATGCCATGAGGTTTAGCATCTCCGCAGTAACATGTTACGATAAATTGTTGGTAGATATCATACTGTAGGCAGTGCACTCTGCGAGTATGGGCCAGAATTGTTTCGTACTTGATTGAAAAACTGGAATTCCATCGACATTAAATTGTAGAAGATTTTTACTTTTGGGATGCAATACTTCGACTACACAAGCCTGAAGCCCATTTTCTAAAATAAACAAATTGACCATGTTGTGTGTCATTCACGATATAGGGGCAAGAGTCCGTTTTCAAAAAAGTTTTGGCCAATTTTTGTAAATTAGGTAGTAGCCTTCTGCGTAAGATGGCTAACAATTTGTCTAGGTTTTTGTGTGCAACGTTGGATTCGATAGCCCACTGCCTCAGTTCATCATACTCATTTGCTTCTTCCTCTTCCTCCGCAGACTCACTATCGCCAGATCCTCTCTGCTCTTGCTCCTCTGCAGCCTCCGATTTGATTTGATCCGATTGATCCATTACTTGAGTCCTCTCTTGTTCATCTGCATTTGATTCAGCTGTTATATCAGCTTCTCTTTCCTCTTCATTTTGCGTTGTTAAATCTTTATTCGAATTATCACTGTCTTCTTCCACGTGTGCTTCAAGATTGTTTCTTTCTTGTTGCAGGCCTACAACTGGGTATTCTGGAACTGGTGGTTCAGGACCATCTGCCATTATGATAAAATATTTATATTGATTTGATGGAGATTTTTAGTTGATTATAAATCAAGGGGGGACTCCGGTGAAATTTCAATAATAACGAGTTTTTATCTTTGAAATGACTAAAACAGATGTGATCAAGAACTCTTTCCAATAAAATTAAGGTTATGGTAGTATGTGTGCTGAAAAAAAATGTCAACTTTCTGCGATGAAAGTGTATGAGCAAAGAACTTTTGGCAGAAAATTTCCAGCGCATCGCTACCAAAAGTTCCTTGCGCATACACTTTCATCGCAGAAAAATGGAATTTTTTTCAGTACACATTAGAGTGGTCCATAAAAAAAATTTTTTCCCCATCATCTCAAAACCTTCTTTTAGGTATAAAAAAAATTCCCTCCAAAGCGCAGCTTGATATCTCAATTCTCGACTGAGCTCAATGAATTTTTATTTTCCCATTTAAATAACACGTAAAAAAATTTTTTTCTCGTTTTTGTCCGGTAAAACTACGAAAATTTTTTTTTTTTTAATTTTTCTTCAATGATTCTTGTAGGAAATTTAATTTTCTACAAAAAAGTCCGGATATAGTTTTTTCGTAATCCGAACGGGTAAAAAGTTACCAAGCTTCAAATACTTGCAAGTAACAATACTTAGTAAATTTGAATGAAGATCGGTTTAAAGCAACTTTTTGAAGATATTGACCTTATTTGATAGAGATAATTTATTCAATTTTTATAAATTTGAAATAATTTTTAACTTTTTGGAAATTTTTTTGGTGATTGCATGTATTTATTTCAAAATTTATCAAACTTTAGACTGTTTACAATAATTGAATAATTTAATATTCCGTTATATGATTATGAATAGTTTTTCTTATTACAATTTGGATACTTTTTCTGATGAGCAGCAACTATTTGTATCAGGTATTGTTTCTGTTCTTCATCTTTGGTCCCAAATTGGTTATATTTCTCAATTAAAGCAACTGCGCGCTCTGCCGCATCGTTGACTACCTTGAGTTCTTTAAAAAGTGTTGAACAATCAATATAGTTTGTATTTATATCCCATGATAAAGGATCCATGTCAAGGAAATCGCATGACAAATTGAAGGAATCAAATAATACTATTGATTTTTTGGTAATAAATTCACTCATATCTAAGGCGCAAATATTTTCTGATATTTGTACTCTGATTCGTTTAGCATCTGAAACACTTTCTTTATGTTTAAATGAGTGAATCATTTTCAACTTTACCTCTTGAGGTATTGAATCGTCGAAAAATGATAGTGGAGCAAGAGATTCTGACAAATACCAACCATGTCTTAGTAAATTATCAACAGCTGCACTCGAAATTTTTTTTGTTTATGTCTTTGTACTTTACGATGTCTTTTAAAAACTGTAAGTCCTGATTGGGAGCTTTAATGGCATTAGGGCATTGATACCACGCTTTTATATAAATCGTAACGATGAATAGACATATGTCACGAAGCTGAGGTAATTCTCTGGCGTTCATTTTAAATTGTTTCTTAAACATGAACAATTTCAGACAATAAATGGCTTTTGATAACCATCTTGCATGGTGCATCGCTCCAGGTCGTTTGAATGTAAAGCCATGAGATGGAGTTCCTCCCAAAAAAATGTAAGTCAAGTCCAAGAGTTCTTTGTAATCAGCTCGCGGCTGATATTCCTGTAGCAGTTAAAATAATAATAATTATTAAGATAGACGAAAAATTAATAATCACAGACAAATTCAGAATATTACTTTGATCTGAGTTGAAATAAATTCTAGAATTTCGCGTCTCATGTCTCTGGTTTTTATATCAACTTGAAAATCTTTGATTCCAGTCTCAAATGCTTCTTTGTTTATATTTTCCCAATTATTCTTAGAGCGATTGAATATTGCAACATTAGGACCACTTGTAGCCGGCCAACAAGTTTCTGCGACACTTCTAAGCACCAACTCATATATATATGATGTCCACAACCCAAATTAAGGAGATTTCTGTTTAAATGACATTCAAGCTGTGTGCACGTTCCATTATTCAAGCCTACGAAGATCATTTTAATCCAGCATATGAATAAATTATGCCAAGTGAGTACTTTTTCTTACCCGTATTAACAGCAGCAGTATCAAAACATAGAGCCCGAATTTTGTCTTTAATCTTCCAGTCATTTAATAAATTATAGCATTGGTTTGATTTTCACTAGTTCCCGCAATTAGTTTTGGAACGCCCATAATATGTTCAAAATCTGGTCCTGTTACTAGTACCGGCAATCTCTCAACTTTTTTGGCACTATCTAAATCATCAAGAAGTTTTCCATCCCAATGCAATACTAAACATGATGGAAAGATAATTTGTTTTTTCAAATTTTTAGCAGCAACGTTGATTTATACGATGTCGTATAGAACTTCTGCTAGTATTCATCTCATCTACATTCTTGTCGAGGATCCCAGCAATGGAATTCATGATGTAAGTAGCCTTTCGATCGCTCGTTTGTGTGCGATCCAGGGTGGCAACTAGATTCTGATCTATCAATTTTTTTTTCTTTTTTGGTCTAAGACGAGCAGGCAACTCATGCTCAAAATTTGAAATTTCTCGTTTGAGTTCGCCAGAACTAGGAAATGATGTACCGCCAGTTGACGAGGATAGGCCAGAAAAAGTTGGAGTCAACTCTAAAAATTATGACAGAAATTATTCTAGATAAAAACTCAGTATATTGACCAATAAATTCAGTATATTAAGCATTAATATTAAATCACATACCTTCGTCACTATCTAATTGTGAATTTGATTCAGTGATAACAGGACTTGACCGTTGTGTACTGCGTTCGTTCGATAAAAATTCTTTTTGTGTTTCTGTGAGCTGGTCGAAAGACTTTTGTAGTGCTACATCGAAAATTAAATCCAACTTCAAAGAAAATCATTTTTCTTTCGACTTTTGGGTTTGTGTATTGCGAGATGCGTTTTTTTTTAATAACATCCATTTGTTACAAAGTCTCACGATTTTTGAAATTGCATTACATGGTTTAATTACTGGTATACCAGTAACACTCCAAATGTCATTAACCTCATCCAATACATTCCGCGCGCTTTCACGAACAGCTTGCTTGAGGAAATTCAAATTATAAAAAAAACACTTGATACTTGTCGCTGGGATGGCAATTTTCGTTTGTTTAATGCACTGCATTGAAAGCCTACTAAATATACATATTGATTTTTAGATCCGCTTGACATGTTGTCAGTGTTATGATTACAAATGTCATGATCAACAACATTGTTAACATGTTATGCAGAAATCAACCACTAGATGGCGGGATAAGGTAAAGCAAATGATATTACCGACAGAAAATACATAGTGGTGATTTTTGATATTCAAATTTGAACTTCATTACGAAATAAAGAAAATAGTATCCAAGTTGTAATAGGGAAAATTATTCATAATTATATAACGGAATATTAAATTATTCAAATATTGTGAACAGTCTAAAGTTTGATAAATTTTAAAATAAATACATGCAGTTACCAATACGCGACCGCTGTTCCCTCGGAAGCACTAATTTCCACGGCGCCAAGTCCGCTAGAATGGGTTCGACTAGGGGGTCCGCCCGCAGATGATATAGCCGCCCCTCGACTACCGACCAAGTCCGGAACTTGTGCGGGTAGTCCTGGACGTCCTGGACGCGGTGTTGGTACCAGGGATCGACGACGGCTTCCCAGGCGGCCTTACGCTCCGCGCCTGGCGAAATTAAGAAAATCAAACACGGCGTATTGGCTAAAAAGGGAAAATACCCGAGAGTAGATGGAACTGTCGAAAAAATTATCAGATATTATGATGGAAAATTGAGGATTCTATCCGCAAATGAGGAGATCACATCGGATGAAATTGACAGAAGTGATACTCTTGAAGAAACCGATAAGCCTAGAATGCTTCAAATAAAAACCGAAAATGACTCTAACTCAACAATACGCAATATGGAATTCGAGGGGTCTGGTTATACGGATAGCGAAAAGCCATCACTACATGTTGAAGAATCAGCGTCACATTATAGTGAAACGCCAGTGTGTGTTAATGGTGATTTTCTTCTATCAAAAGAGGACGATACTAGCCGTGTCTCTCAGCTCTTAACGCCAACGCGCGACCCAGAAGTACATTATCTGACGGTAAGAGCATTCAAATGGAATATTTCATCTAATTGCCTTGAAGTAATAATTGACAATTATTCTCGAAATTTTTGTGGTAATCTTGTGCTTATGACACGTTTGACATTATTCGTTTCATTGAGCTGAATATAACTATAAGTATGCTTACTACTTGCTGGGTGCGTCTTTGTCGTCTCTGCGTACTCAGCTTGTACTAAAACTTTTCTACCACATTCAATTTGAATAGGCATTTTAATAAATTCAAATGTAACGTTGCAGTATAAAGGAGAATCAGCAGTAACTGGTCAAAAATCTCCGTTGAAAGAGCTGACTAACAATATGCAACAATGTGTGGCTTGCTTTCGAGGTGATCAACCTGAAGGAGCGCATTCCTGCAGGGCATGCAGAAAAAAAGTAAAGGCCCTACCAGGATGCTCTATCGAATCGGGAGAAGAAGGTTATGGCCAGCGAAGAGTGTGTGTAAATTGCTACAGCTCAGAAAACATTAAATGCAAAATGGCCTTAACGGAAATAGAAAATCATAAAGGCTTAGCCTTAGAGGATTTGAAAAGTAGTAACGAAAGCGTTACAAGAAAAAACAGATATCTTGGCCAAAGTAAAGAAAAAATTTGTGACATGCTGTTATACGATTCAAATAATAAAGAAAATTTACCAATCTTGAAAAATGGCAATGCTTTGAAAATGAATTTTGTATCTATAAATGGTGCAAAATATTCATTTAGACATACGTGTGCAGTAGATAGCTTTTACCAAATTATTCTAGCAGCCAGTATAGATTATGCACACTTCCAACGATACGTATTAACTGCAGCCGGAAGTAATCCGTTATTTGGAATCGTTTCTGACACATTAAAAAAAGGGATTACAGCGAATACGTATAGATTAAGAGGTCGTTTAATGCTCAACTTTAAGGGCATTGAAACCCAGAAGAAAATGTTCAAAATTGTGGAATGTGATTCGGCTATCAACGATCTCATCAATTATATTTTGCAAAATCAGCCAAGTATTGAACAAAAAATAAAATGCATAAACGGTTGCAATGAAATTATAAATAAAGAGTATTCTGCCATACTCCAAATAAATCATTTGAAAAATAATAAAAACTTTTTCAACATAATAAGAGACAACATGACCAGAAAAAGACGTTGCATAAATTGCCAAGGAAAAGTAGACATTGAAATGACTACTGGTAAGCCAGCTGCTATTCACTCCGTTATCCATAATCGTCTCTCTGGGCACTATCACTTTTCAGCACCCATCTATTTTGCTAGGTGTGCACGGTCACCGGCAACCCGATACATATAGTGCCCAGAGAGACAAAAGACCTGACTTTATATTCTTAAATAATATTAATGTATTTCAGGTGAAATGATATGCATCGAGATTTATGGGTTAATCGAAAAGGAGCTGCATATCGAGTTGAGTATGATACCAAATAAATTTAAAGATAGTATCGATGAGTTTAAACTAATTGGTCTGATTGATTACTACAGCTCAGAGATACAAAAAAAAGGTGAAATAGGCCACTACACTGGAATATCGTTGAGAGGAACGTGGCTACAGTATGACGACTGTCAATTGAAACCCAAGGTGTTGAAAGACACATACAAAACGAAGCCGAAAATTGTCTGCTATATTAAAGACAATATGAATTAATTGGAAAAAACCATGGGGGTCCAGTTCATCGAGGGTTCGAATTGAGCACTTTACCCTGAAAAACGTGTGGCACAAACAATCATCCCATACAAATTAAAATACCTATTGTACCAAGTAGTTGAGAAATAAATGGCAGTAATATTTCGATTGAAAATTTTCGAGTCTCCGTCACGGAGATATGGTCTTATTGTTTGCGATCACGTGCTTTTCCAAGCGTCGTTCACGTATCACGGTAGCTATACGTATATATATATGCGGCTGCTCGATTTTAAAACCTGGTAGGAGCTCAATTTTCCAAAATGGTCTTTTTCGATTCTTCGCACTTTTGGAGTTCCACAAAGACACGGATCCTTCCTTTTTCACGGAATTTTCTTTCTCCTTTATCTGCGGTTACCGTGTCTGCAAATCCTGCGGACATATGTTTCTGTGATTCAGAAGAAACGTCTTCTCTATAATATCCGACATTGAACTCGTATTATTCGTTTACAAGGTATGGGACTTGTACTGCAAAGTCAGAAACCAATTTAATTGAAAAAGACCAAAATGAATAATTTTTTAATGATTTCTATTTACCATTTTATTTATGCACCTTTGATTTATTTATTCGTTATTTTAATCTTAAGAGTGAATGGATGGATGAAAATGAGTTTTTCTTTTTTAAACAATTTATTTTTACATCCCTAATTTATTTATTCATTTGGTACGAGAACGAATGTGGCTTAAAGTTGGACGTCCTCATGATTTGTATTGAGACTGACGATTTTCTATTGAGAATACAAAAGTCAATAGTTCATCCAACATAGCTGGAAATTGTGATAATAAAAAATCAAATCGTCACAATATACATATTATATTCTCTTCAACTTTTGGAGTCACGCTCGGCTTACGGCAAAGAAAAGCAAAATATGAGCTCAATTATTATCTGTCTGGGGGTGCGCTAACTTCTAATTTTTTTTGTTTTTTTTTTTTTATAAACAAGCGCGAAAAAAAAGAATGTTCAACGACTAATTTGCGGCTTATCTACGGCAAATTATCAACCAAGTCAGAATTACGCATGATGCTCGCTGTGCGTTATTTTGGTAGTTGACGGTCTAAATTCTTGAAAAATCAGCACGCCATCCGCTTTTTTTTGAAAATTGAGTGCGACAAAAACAAAAGTTCAACGACTAATTTGCGGCTTATTTACGGCAAATTATCAACCTAATCAGAATTACTCATGATGCTCGCTGTGCGTTATTTTGGTGGATGACGTGCTAAGTTCATGAAAAGTTGGCACGCCATCCGCTTTTTTTTTTGAAAATTGAGTGCGACAAAAACAAAAGTTCAACGACTAATTTGCGGCTTATTTACGGCAAATTATCAACCAAATCAGAATTACGCATGATGCTCGCTGTGCGTTATTTTGGTAGTTGGCGGTCTAAATTCTTGAAAAATCAGCACGCCATCCGCTTTTTTTTTTTGAAAATTGAGTGCGACAAAAACGAAAGTTCAACGACTAATTTACGGCTTATTTACGGCAAATTATCAACCTAATCAGATTTACTCATGATGCTCGCTGTGCGTTATTTTGGTGGATGGCGTGCTAAGTTCATGAAAAGTTAGCACGCCATCCGCTTTTTTTTAAAAAATTGAGTGCGACAGAAACAAAAGTTCAACGACTAATTTACGGCTTATTTACGGCAAATTATCAACCTGATCAGAATTACTCATGATGCTCGCTGTGGGTTTTTTTGGTAGATGGCGCGCTAAGTTTTTGTAAAGTTAGCACGCCATCCGCTTTTTTTTGAAAATTGAGTGCGACAAAAACGAAAGTTCAACGACTAATTTACGGCTTATTTACGGCAAATTATCAACCTAATCAGATTTACTCATGATGCTCGCTGTGCGTTATTTTGGTGGATGGCGTGCTAAGTTCATGAAAAGTTAGCACGCCATCCGCTTTTTTTTTAAAAATTGAGTGCGACAGAAACAAAAGTTCAACGACTAATTTACGGCTTGTTTACGGCAAATTATCAACCTGATCAGAATTACTCATGATGCTCGCTGTGGGTTTTTTTGGTAGATGGCGCGCTAAGTTTTTGTAAAGTTAGCACGCCATCCGCTTTTTTTTGAAAATTGAGTGCGACAAAAAAATAAGTCGCGCGACTAATTTACGGCTAATTAACGGCAAATTATGCAATAGTCCGAATTCACATTTTCGACAATTGGCGAGCCAAGTTCATGTACGTACGGGCAGGCCTAACCGAACTGTCACGTTACAGTATATATATTGTAACGTTCTGGACGTTACGTTAATAAAATATGGATCCGCGAGTTTACTTATTAAGTCAAAGAAATCAAGAGCGTGAATAAAATATCGTGAAAATGCTTTTAATGCGTGATATGTGTTTCTCGTTTAAAGTCTGGAACAAGACTGTTTTTACAATAATGTCGGTTGGCGCAGCAACCTTATTCTTTTTAAAGACATAAGAGGTTTATAAACGTCTTTTATCTATGCTGACTACTAGATCATTAAAGAGGGGGAAAAACGGGTGATTTCACCCTTTGTAACACTACTCCCCCCCGAGGAAAAGAGTCGTCCCGACTCGGGAAAGATAAAACAATTATAAAAGTAGTCTAGTAGTAGTCAGTGCTCAAAGGTGAGTTGGAGCTGTGGCTCTAAAAATTTAAGAACTCCCTTTTTTACTATCTGGCATTTGCCCACAGTCTCAAGGTAAACCACAGAAAACCTTGAGCAGATAGTTGAGCGTTAAATAATTACAAAAATTTATGTGCCTTGTTTTTACGAAGGTAAGTGTTATCTAGTGTCATGCGGCTTCATGAATTTGAAGACGACCAAATCATCCTGATCGCCGTCGAAAAGAAAATCCATTCCTCTTCAGGGAAAATAGTGCGGTGAAACAAACACAGATGTACGACGAGGCGGGAAACGATACATGGAAGAACTCTGAGTCCTAAGCAACATAAAAACTGATTCCCTCTGAGAACCGGCACAGGAAACTGGGAAAAGGAATGGGTGACTGAATCCAAGGCTTCTCCAGCGACAGCACACCCTAGAGTTTGGAGGACAAATGTGAGTGGTGGTATAACAATTCAAATTCACTAAGTGAATTTGGGAGAATACTTGAATAAAATAAATTAAATATGTATTCAAAAGAAAAGAAACGATCTTATCTGAATCATTTCTGCGTCCTTCTTCAAAATGAGACCACCAGACATCCTCAGGAATCGGGGAAAGATTGGATGGGAAAAGGCTGTGTCAAGTAACCTGAAAAAGTACTCACAAAAACTGACACTTAAGGTTAATAAAATGTGAAAATCAAGCAATCGCTCATCGACCTCGAAAAATAATCGTGGCTCTTTTCACATTAATAAACCAAAGCCTATCCGACACAAAACTCGATTCTGAAGAAGAAATTTCTAGAAGGAAACAAAACTTTCAGGAAAACAAAGGATCATTTGAAAACAAACAACTTCTTATATTGAAAACATCAGATCGTTGTTGTTCTCCGGCCGGCACGGACGCCGGCCGGGGCGTCCTCCCAATTTTTTTTTTCCAATTAATTTCCTGTTGCCCCATACCTTGTTGATAGTGTGTCGGACAAAGCTACTCCCCTGTTGCCCGGCACCCCGTCAACAAAGTGTCACACAATTCCTACTGACCAGCCCTCCACGAGCCCGAAAAAGGTACTTGACCAGGACTCGACACTGATCGACACGGCAACGGTCCTTGGAGCCGCGTTGAAATCTAACTCCTTCTCAGCGATAATAAATGTAAGCTCTTTGAAAAAGTTTATTAATCAAAAGAAATGATTCAATTCTAATTTAAAAAGATCCAAATGAAAAGAGCAGACCCATCTTAAAATCACTCTCTCTTATTTATAGAGCAACGCTTGAAGCAACATTAGGTTCGACGTGGTAAAATCGAGCCGACCAAAACCCGATTTCGTCTGAGCGTCATCACACCTCGAACCTACAAAATGGAGACCAGCTACGCAAAATATCGATTGCAAGAAAATGAATTTTTTGTAAAACATAACCTTTCACAATCTTTATGTTTTTTCGATAAAGAAAATCTATTTCATCATTTTTTATGTCTTTTACTTAATTAAGTGTATCCCTTAATAAAGCAAGTACAAGTTAACTATATACTATCCGCATGTTAAGGAAGTACAAAAATCTTTAAAAACTTGATCGGCTGTAGCTTCTGCATTGATAACTAAAACAGGAGCCGATAAAGAAGAAAAGGTTTGTTTTACTAGCCAATCTTCATGAACCTCATGAATAGTTCTGAGTAGCTCTAAAGAAATACTCGATTCTTCCTCACGAGAACGGGAACTAACTCGAGCAAAAGAAGTTTCTGGGGAAACTCGCAAATAAACAATCAAATCTACTCTGAGCTCAGACGAGCGAATGAGAAGATCAAAATTTTTCGTCAATAAATGAGATTCGAAGTCGCGAAAATTACCTAACCTTCGGCGAGCTTCTACAAAACAATTGCTACTGAATATCGATCTTTCCATCACCTTTACAGGCAATGAAGTCGTCTGCAGATGTCTGTCTAACATAACCATTTGAGCGAAATGCTGAAAATAATAGCAATAACGATCTGGGTCTTGATACATCAAATCTAAAAGATTAATTCCAGCTACATCTCGATATTCCTCAAGAGGTTCTAAAAGTGTACAGACCTGGCGATCTGCTAAAAAACCTCTTGGTGAAAGTTGTTTTTCCGCATCCGATATTTCCTTCAATAATAATCGTAAGCGGTCGAGTTTTACTCAAATGAATTCCGAAAGGTAAATTCTTCTCCCAATCGATGACCGACTGTAAAGAAGGCCAAATCGATCACAGTCGTCAAGGGTGCTCGTTTGAAGATCTAACCTCGAAGGATGTTCCTGGTCTTGGAGAGACTGTTCCAGGTTGATCTTCTTCAAAAGGAGCAAGACGATCCGAGTGAACCACTTTCTGACGCGAATGAGGAGATCTTCGGATTCTATAAACAACATCATTTATCCGGTTAACCACTAAGTAAGGGCCTTCCCGATTTCTTTGTAGCTTTGGACATCGTCCTTTTTGTCTGCGAGGTTGAAAGAGCCAAACAGAATCTCCAGAATTGAATTTTAAATCTCTGGCTCGAATATCATGCAAAGTGATGAATTTCTTCTAAACGTTGTTGTAATAAAAGGGCATAATCTGTTTGATGCTGTCTTTGCACAGGAACAGGGCCTTTCTCTAAATCTGACGGAAGTCGAAGATTTCGTCCAGTAAGCATGAGGGCTGGCGTCTGCTTCGTTGTCTCATGAATCGCAGATCTGTAGGATAAGAGGAAGAAAGGGATCCAGGAGTCCCAGTCTCTCTGATTCTGCTCTACGAAGGACGACAAATACTGTAGTAAAGTCCGATTCAGACGCTCTATCATGCCATCAGATTGCGGATGCAAAGGAGTTGTACGAGTTTTTCTAACCCCTAAAATCTGAGTAACCTCTTTCATTAAGGTTGACTCAAAATTTCGGTCTTGATCAGTATGAAGTTCTAGAGGAACTCCGTGTCTACAAATAAACTCTTTAACGAATGCCTGTGCTACAGTGGAAGCTTCTTGATCCGCGAGAGGAACCACTTCAGGCCATTTAGTAAAATAATCAGCAATAACCAGAGCATATTTATTTCCAGAATGGGTTAACGGGAGAGGTCCGAGAATATCCATTGCTATCCTTTCAAATGGAGCTCCCACGTTGTAAATTTGAAGAGAGCTTTGTCCCTTCGCTCGAGGTCCTCTCTTTGCCGTGCAGATTCGACATCTTCGACACCAATCTTCAACGTCCATCCGGCAACGGGACCAAAAGTAGAAGTTGCGAATTCTGCCCAGAGTTTTATTTGACGCGAAGTGTCCGCCTGCAGGAGAATCATGATAAAGAGCAAGAATCTCTGGAACTCGTGACCTGGGAACCAAATGTTGCCACCTGATTTCTTTCAAGTCTGCAGATTCCCATTTTCGATATAAAATTCCATCAATTAAAAGGATAGAGTCCCATTGAGCCCAATAAATTTTCAAATCTGTCTCGGCTAAAGATATATCCTGCTAGTCTGGGCGAGTTTCTGCTTCTTTCCAAGACTTCACTTGATTCAAAGTGTCGTCCTCTTGTTGCGATTTTCTCCATTCCTCCTGGTTATTTTCGAAAGAAATCTTCCGTATTATAAGAGAGGGGTCACGGTTTTTCTCTAATCGTGCACACTGTTTACACTCTGGCATTTCCTCGCAGGGTCTTCGAGAGAGAGCATCGGCGTTTCCATGATGAATTCCTGCTCGATGACGAATGTCAAAATCGTACTGACCGAGCCTTTCCAACCATCTAGCTACCTGACCTTCGGGAGATTTGAACGAAAGTAGCCACCTGAGAGAAGCATGATCTGTACGTATCAAAAATCTCCTGCCGTACAAATAATGATGAAAATGTACTACGGTCTTAACAACAGCTAAAAGCTCTCTACGAGTGACACAATAATTCCTCTCGGTTTTACTCAAAACTCTGCTGGAATAGCTTATCACTCTCTCTTGACCTCCCTGAATTTGTGACAGAAACCCGCCTATTCCTGAAAGAGATGCATCCGTATCTAAAATAAAAGGAATTTCGACCTCTGGATAAGCTAAAATCGGCGAAGAAATAAGATTTTCCTTTAATTTCTTGAAAGCCTCTTCGCATTCCGGGGTCCAGTCAAAAGGAATCTTGATTCGGGTCAAGTGATGGAGAGGTTTAGCTATACTAGCGAAACCTTTTACAAATCTTCTGTAATACGTACAAAGGCTTAAAAAGCTTTGAATTTGTTCTTTATTCTTAGGTGTCGGCCAAGAAGAAACCTTCTCTATTTTGGATGGGTCGGTCTTCACACCTTGTGCTGAAACGATATGTCCAAGGAAGACTACTTCTTTCTGGAACAGATGGCATTTTTTCGAGCTCATTTTCAGACCTGCTTGCTTCAGCATAGCGAAAACTTGTCTGAGATTTTGAACTTCTTCTTCAAAGTTCTTGCCAAAAACGATTATATCGTCTAAATAACCGAGGCATATTTTGCCAGTGAGCCCATGGAGAACAGCCTCCATCATTCGTTCAAAGGTAGCCGGGGCATTACTCAAACCAAACGGCATAGCCTTGAACTGCCATAATCCTCCTAAACCCGTAACAAAAGCTGTTTTTTCTTTATCTAGAGGATCCATTTCGACCTGCCAGTATCCGCTCTGAAGATCCATGGTGCTGAACCAAGTGGCACCAGCTATCAGGTCGAGTGTCTCGTCGGTTCTGGGTAGAGGGTAAGAATCTTTCTTCGTTAAATCGTTCAGCTTCCTGTAATCGATACAAAATCGTTTGGATCTGTCCTTTTTGTTAACAAGGACGATTGGTGAGGCCCAGGGACTAGACGATGGTTCAATTACATCGTTCTTTAGCGTGTCTTCCACAAGCTTCTTCACCTCTTCTCGGGCGTTGAGAGCGAGTCTTCGAGGAGCTTGTTTTATTGGCGGACTCTCTCCAACGTCGATCTTGTGCTTGACAGAAGTACATCGGCCCTTATCACCACTATCTTTGGCGAAAGAATCTATGAATTCTAGCAAAAGAGATTTAAACGATTCTACCTGAGCTGAATTTAACGAAATCGAAGATTTCTCAACAAGGCTCCGTAAATGTAAAGGAAAATGTTGTTGCAAATCATCCTCTGAAAGTTCTATTTCCCGAATTCTAGGAGGAGTCCAGTAAATTCCATTTCATTTGTACAAAGAGTTATTTCGCGATTGTTCGAAGCTAGTGAATTTCTCTTAGTCGAGATAACACAGTTATGAGCTGTAAGAAAGTCTATTCCCAAAATACCTTCATCCTCTATATCTGCCATAAAAACCTTATGTGGAGAGTCGATACACCCAAAAAGGTTAATTTGGACAATAACCTGTCTCAAAACCGGGGTCGTCTCTCCAGTGGCTGTTCGCAGAGAAAAAGAGGGAACAATCTGGTCATCGGATTTAAAGAGATCCGATCGAACTACGGTTACTTCCGCGCCCGTGTCTATTACACATAGACAATCGACGCCATTTACAGTACCACGCGCGTAAAGACCAGACTGTCGTAGACTTCTAATTAAAAACTGTTCTCTAAGAGGGCTTTCACTCCTGACAATCCGCGATGATTTTCGCCCCGACAAATCATCTGGAATTAGTTTTTTGGGTGAGTTCCTGTTAGAGAACTCGACTGAGAATTTGCTTCCCCTATTTCTATATTTTTCTTACGCCAGTTATAAGAGTTTGAATTCGAGCCTTGCATCGGTTCTCTACTAATTTTTTCAATTAGAAAACAATGATTGGCGTCGTGGCCTATTTTTTCACAAAATATACAGGTCAAGCTGGTTTGACTCGTCATGACCGCGTTCTTATTTACACGCTTGTTTTGCTGGTTTTGAAAAGAACCTCGATTTCTTGGTTTAAAATTACTATTGTTATTTTTATTTCTATAATTTTGAGGTTTTGATTCCTCCGAGTGTTCAAAACTTCGTCTTTCTGAGGTGTTTTCGGACACCTCAATCCGACGAAGCTTGTTCAGCCCAAAATATTGTTTCCTCATTGTCTCCACCTCGAGGGCTTTGGCCGTTGCCTCCCTCAGAGAAGTGAGGCCCGATGTTCCAACGGCCATTTTAATTTCTGGATCACTAATTGCATTTAAAAAGGCTTGAGTCGCTAATAAATTACGAGACGGCTCGTGATCTGGCAATGCTACACGTGAAAGCCGTTCTATATCCTGGCTGAGAGACGCGAGGTCTTCGTCTCGTCCTTGTCTCCTAGTCTGTAATTGAGCCGTGTACAGTTTCGTCAAGTGGTCATTTCCGTATTTCAACTTTAGTGCAGAGCCAAGTTTCTCATAATCAGAAATTTCTTCTTCACACAATGCCGTTGAAACATTCAGAGCCGGCGTCCGAAGACAAGAGGCAAGGCTGTGGGCCCTCATGGCGGAGTCCCACTGATTATGCTTTGCAATAGTGTTAAATTGACGTTCATACTCTGCCCATGGAATATTTCCATCAAAAATTGGCGGTTTCAAAGGACAAAAGGGTTTCTCATAAATCTGAGAAGTAATCCCAGGAAGTTTCGAATTACTGAATTGACTCAAATGGGAGTATTGAGGTTGAACCTGAGACAGAGGCTCGGAAAAATCAACTTCATTATTTACTCTGTTTCTACAAACTGGGGATTCAACTACTCCCCTAATAAATGGCACAGATCTTGAATCTCGAACATCCTGGATTCGTCCTGGATGTCGGATCTCTTGAACAACGGGAACAGGAACAGGTGAGGGAACAGGAGAGGGAACAGGAGTAGCGACTCTAGAACCCTGCGGTGTAACAGCCGGTCCTCCAGTGCCACTCATTTGATGAACGGACTGAAGGGCCGCCACAGTCGTCCGAAGAAGGTCTTGTAGATTAGTTTCTAAACGCTCTCGAGCCTCCCCAGTCGTCCGAAGAAGGTCCTGAAGATTTGCTTCTGAACGCTCTCGAGCCTCCCCTTCTTGCCTCCGTTGTTCCTGTTGCTCTTGAAGCAGCTGAATTAGATGTTGCTGTTGTTGAGCAGCAACTTCTTGTTGTTGTCTTGCTGCTTCTTGTTGTTGTCTTGCCGCTTCTTGTTGTTGGCTCATAATCCTCAGTAGGTCGATTTGTGAGACTGAGACCATCGTAGGGACAGGTAAAGAGTCCACTGAAGGTGCAGGAATCGTTTCAGGGACTCGCGGATTCTCCATAACAAAAGGTTCTTCTCCACTACTTTCCCTTCGACGTGAGCGCGTCAAACGACTGCTACTCATAGTTTATTTCACGCACTGAATCGACTTAATTGAAAAGAAACTCAAGATCCCGCTTCTGACACCAATGTAACGTTCTGGACGTTACGTTAATAAAATATGGATCCGCGAGTTTACTTATTAAGTCAAAGAAATCAAGAGCGTGAATAAAATATCGTGAAAATGCTTTTAATGCGTAATATGTGTTTCTCGTTTGAAGTCTGAAACAAGACTGTTTTTACAATAATGTTGGTTGGCGCAGCAACCTTATTCTTTTTAAAGACATAAGAGGTTTATAAACGTCTTTTATCTATGCTGACTACTAGATCATTAAAGAGGGGGCAAAACGGGTGATTTCACCCTTTGTAACAATATATATAATATATACGGGTGATTTCACCCTTTGTAACAATATATATATATATTGTTACAAAGGGTGAAATCACCCCTTTTGCCCCCTCTTTAATGATCTAGTAGTCGGCATAGATAAAAGACGTTTATAAACCTCTTATGTCTTTAAAAAGAATAAGGTTGCTGCGCCAACCGATATTATTGTAAAAACAGTCTTGTTTCAGACTTTAAACAAGAAACACGTATATTGCATTAAAAGCATTTATCACGATATTTTTGTTCACGCCTTTGATTCGATAATAAGTAAACTCGCGGATCCATATTTTATTAACGTAACGCCTAAAACGTTACATTGGTGTCAGAAGTGGGATCTTGAGTTCTTATTAATTGAATCAACTCAGTGCGCGAACTTTAATTATGAGTAGCAGTCGTTTGACGCGCTCACGAAGAAGAGAAAGTAGCGGAGAAGAACCTTTTGTTATGGAGAATCCGCGGGTCCCTGAAACAATTCCATCGCCTTCAGTGAACCCTCTTCCAATTCCTTCGACAATCTCTCAAATTGATCTGCTGAAGATCATGTCTCAACAGCAAGAGGCTGCTGAGCGCCAACAACAGCAACTTCTTCAGCTGCTTCTTGATCAACAAGAGCAGCGAAAAAGAGAACAGGAACAACAGCTGGAACAGCGCAGGCTTGATAGAGAAGCACAAGAACGATCCGAAACTAGTCTACACGAACTGTTCCGGACGACTGTGGCAGCTCTTCAGGCTGTTCATCAGGTGAATGGCTCAGGAGAACCGGCTGTCACTCCACGAGGTTCCAGAGTCGTTACGCCGCTTCTCTCTCCTGTTCCTTCTCCTGTTCCCGTTTCCGCTGTTCGACAGGTCCAACATCCAGGTCGAACCCAGGATGTTCCTGAATCAAGGTCTGTGCCTTTTATTAGGAGAGTAGATGAATCTCCAATTAGTAGAATGAGAGTAAATAATGAGGCTGGTTTTTCCGAGTCTTTGCCTCAAGTTCGACCTCAATATTCTCATTTTAATCAATTAAATAATTCAGGATTTCCTGAGGTTGCTTCTCAGATTAATGAGAAGCCTCTTTATCCTTTAAAACCGCCAATTTTTGACGGAAAAATTCCATGGGCAGATTATGAACGCCAGTTTAATACAATTGCTAAACATAATCAGTGGGACTCCGCCATGAGGGCCCACAGTCTTGCCTCCTGTCTTCGAACGCCGGCTTTGAATGTTTTAACGGCGTTGTCTGAGGAAGAAATCTCTGATTATGAAAAACTTAGTTCTGCATTAAAGTTGAGGTACGGAAATGACCACTTAACAAAACTGTACACAGCACAATTACAGACGAGAAGACAAGGACGAGACGAAGACCTTGCGTCTCTTAGTCAGGACATTGAACGGCTTTCTCGTATAGCTTTGCCGGATCACGAGCCGTCTCGTAACTTATTAGCAACGCAAGCTTTTTTGAATGCGATTAATGATCCGGAAATTAAAATGGCCGTTGGAACGTCGGGCCTCACTTCTCTGCGGGAGGCAACCGCCAAAGCCCTCGAGGTGGAGGCAATGAGAAAGCAATATTTTGGGTTAAGCAAACTTCGTCGGATTGAGGTGTCTGAAAACACCTCAGGAAGACAGAGTTTTGAATACTCGGAGGAGCCAAAACCTCAAAATTATAAAAATAGAAATAACGGTAACAATTTTAAATCAAGAAATCGAGGTTCTTTTCAAAACCGTCGAAACGAGCGTATAAATAAAAACGTGGTCGTGACAAGTCAAACTAGCTTGACTTGTATATTTTGTAAAAAAACAGGCCACGACGCCAATCATTGTTTTCTAATTAAAAAATTAGTGGAAAACCGATGCAAGGCTCGAATCCAAATTCTTATAATTGGCGTAAGAAAAATATAGAAAAAGGGGAAGCAGATCCTCAATCGAGTTCTTCAACAGGAACTCACCCAAAAAACTAATTTCAGATGATTTGTCGGGGCGAAAATCATCGCAGATTGTTAGTAGTGAAAGCCCTCTTAGAGAACAGTTTTTAATTAGAAGTCTACGACAGTCTGGTCTTTACGCGCGCGGTACTGTAAATGGCGTCGATTGTCTGTGGGTAATAGACACGGGCGCGGAAGTAACCGTAGTTCGATCGGATCTCTTTAAATCCGATGACCAGATTGTTCCCTCTTTTTCTCTGCGAACAGCCACTGGAGAGACGACTCCGGTTTTGAGACAGGCTACTGTCCAAATTAACCTTTTTGGGTGTATCGACTCTCCACATAAGGTTTTTATAGCAGATATAGAGGATGAAGGTATTTTGGGAATAGACTTTCTTACAGCTCATAACTGTGTTATCTCGACTAAGAGAAATTCACTAGCTTCAAACAATCGTGAAATAACTCTTTGTACGAATAGGAATGGAATTTATTGGACCCCTCCTAGAATTCGAGAAATAGAACTTTCGGAGGATGATTTGCAACAACATTTTCCTTTACACTTACAGAGCCTTGTTCAGAAATCTTCGATTTCGTTAAATTCAGCTCAGGTAGAATCGTTTAAATCTCTTTTACTAGAATTTATAGATTCTTTCGCCAAAGATAGTGGTGATAAGGGCCGATGTACTTCTGTCAAGCACAAGATCGACGTCGGAGAGAGTTCACCAATTAAACAAGCTCCTCGAAGACTCGCTCTCAACGCCCGAGAAGAGGTGAAGAAGCTTGTGGAAGACATGCTAAAGAACGATGTGATTGAACCATCGTCTAGTCCCTGGGCCTCACCAATCGTCCTTGTCAACAAAAAGGACGGATCCAAACGATTTTGTATCGATTACAGGAAGCTGAACGATATAACAAAGAAAGATTCTTACCCTCAACCCAGAATCGACGAGACACTCGACCTGATAGCTGGTGCAACTTGGTTCAGCACCATAGATCTTCAGAGCGGATACTGGCAGGTCGAAATGGATCCTCTAGATAAAGAAAAAACAGCTTTTGTTACGGGCTTAGGAGGATTATGGCAGTTCAAGGTTATGCCGTTTGGTTTGAGTAATGCCCCGGCTACCTTTGAACGAATGATGGAAGCTGTTCTCCATGGGCTCACGGGCAAAATCTGCCTCGTTTATTTAGACGATATAATCGTTTTTGGCAAGAACTTTGAAGAAGAAGTTCAAAATCTCAGACAAGTTTTCGCTAGGCTGAAGCAAGCAGGTCTGAAAATGAGCCCGAAAAAATGCCATCTGTTCCAGAAAGAAGTAGGCTTCCTCGGACATATCGTTTCAGCACAAGGTGTGAAGACCGACCCATCTAAAATAGAGAAGGTTTCTTCTTGGCCGACACCTAAGAATAAAGAACAAATTCAAAGCTTTTTAGGCCTTTGTACGTATTACAGAAGATTTGTAAAAGGTTTCGCTAGTATAGCTAAACCTCTCCATCATTTGACCGGAATCAAGATTCCTTTTGACTGGACCCCGGAATGCGAAGAGGCTTTCAAGAAATTAAAAGAAAATCTTATTTCTTCGCCGATTTTAGCTTATCCAGAGGTCGAAATTCCTTTTATTTTAGATACGGATGCATCTCTTTCAGGAATAGGCGGGTTTCTGTCACAAATTCAGGGAGGTCAAGAGAGAGTGATAAGCTATTTCAGCAGAGTTTTGAGTAAAACCGAGAGGAATTATTGTGTCACTCGTAGAGAGCTTTTAGCTGTTGTTAAGACCGTAGTACATTTTCACCATTATTTGTACGGCAGGAGATTTTTGATACGTACAGATCATGCTTCTCTCAGGTGGCTACTTTCGTTTAAATCTCCCGAAGGTCAGGTAGCTAGATGGTTAGAAAGGCTCGGTCAGTACGATTTTGATATTCGTCATCGAGCAGGAATTCATCATGGAAACGCCGATGCTCTCTCTCGAAGACCCTGCGAGGAAATGCCAGAGTGTAAACAGTGTGCACGATTAGAGAAAAATCGTGACCCCTCTCTTATAATACGGAAGATTTCTTTCGAAAATAACCAGGAGGAATGGAGAAAATCGCAGCAAGAAGACGACACTTTGAATCAAGTGAAGTCTTGGAAAGAAGCAGAAACTCGCCCGGACTGGCAGGATATATCTTTAGCCGAGCCAGATTTGAAAATTTATTGGGCTCAATGGGACTCTATTCTTTTAATTGATGGAATTTTATACCGAAAATGGGAAACTGCAGACTTGAAAGAAATCAGGTGGCAACTTTTGGTTCCCAGGTCACGAGTTCCAGAGATTCTTGCTCTTTATCATGATTCTCCTGCAGGCGGACACTTCGCTTCGAATAAAACTCTGGGCAGAATTCGCAACTTCTACTTTTGGCCCCGTTGCCGGATGGACGTTGAAGATTGGTGTCGAAGATGTCGAATCTGCACGGCAAAGAAAGGACCTCGAGCGAAGGGACAAAGCTCTCTTCAAATTTACAACGTGGGAGCTCCACTTGAAAGAATAGCGTGGATATTCTTGGACCTCTTCCGATAACCCATTCTGGAAATAAATATGCTTTGGTTATTGCTGATTATTTTACTAAGTGGCCAGAAGTGGTTCCTCTCGCTGATCAAGAAGCCTCTACTGTAGCACAGGCATTTGTTAAAGAATTTATTTGTAGACACGGAGTTCCTCTAGAACTTCATACTGATCAAGGCCGAAATTTTGAGTCGACCTTGATGAAAGAGGTTACTCAGATTTTAGGGGTTAGAAAAACTCGTACAACTCCTTTGCATCCGCAATCTGACGGCATGATAGAGCGTCTGAATCGGACTTTACTACAATATTTGTCGTCCTTCGTAGAGCAGAATCAGAGAGACTGGGACTCCTGGATCCCTTTCTTCCTCTTATCTTACAGATCTGCGATTCACGAGACGACGAAACAGACGCCAGCCCTCATGCTTACTGGAAGAAATCTTCGACTTCCGTCAGATTTGGAAAAAGGCCCTGTTCCTGTGCAAAGACAGCATCAAACAGATTATGCCTTTTTATTACAACAACGTTTAGAAGAAATTCATCACTTTGCTAGGAATAGAATTTCTATGGCTTCAGATAAATTAAAAACTCGTTATGATATTCGAGCCAGAGATTTAAAATTTAATCCTGGAGATTCTGTTTGGCTTTTTCAACCTCGAAGACAGAAAGGACGATGTCCAAAGCTACAAAGAAATTGGGAAGGCCCTTACTTAGTGGTTAACCGGATAAATGATGTTGTTTATAGAATCCGAAGATCTCCTCATTCGCGTCAGAAAGTGGTTCACTTGGATCGTCTTGCTCCTTTTGAAGAGGATCAACCTGGAACAGTCTCTCCAAGACCAGGGACATCCTTCGAGGTTAGATCTTCAAACGAACACCCTTGACGACTGTGATCGACTTGACCTTCTTTACAGTCAGTTATCGATTGAGAGAAGAATTTACCTTTCGGAATTCGTTTGAGTAAAACTCGACCGCTTACGATTATTATAGAAGGAAATATCGGATGCGGAAAAACAACTTTCACTAAGAGGTTTTTAGCAGATCGCCAGGTCTGTACACTTTTAGAACCTCTTGAAGAATATCGAAATGTAGTCGGAATTAATCTTTTAGATTTGATGTATCAGAACCCAGATCGTTATTGCTATTATTTTCAACATTTCGCTCAAATGGTTATGTTAGATAAACATCTGCAGACGACTTCATTGCCTGTAAAGGTGATGGAAAGATCGATATTTAGTAGCAATTGTTTTGTAGAAGCTCGTCGAAGGTTAGGTAATTTTCGCGACTTCGAATCTCATTTATTGACAAAAAATTTTGATCTTCTCATTCGCTCGTCTGAGCTCAGAGTAGATTTGATTGTTTATTTGCGAGTTTCCCCAGAAACTTCTTTCGCTCGAGTCAGTTCCCGTTCTCGTGAGGAAGAATCGAGTATTTCTTTAGAGCTACTCAGAACTATCCATGAGGTTCATGAAGATTGGTTAGTAAAACAAACCTTTTCTTCTTTATCCGCTCCTGTTTTGGTTATCAATGCAGAATCCACAGCCGACCAAGTTTATTCTAATTTTTGTCTTGCAATGATACACGGACAAAGTTAAACCTTTGAATTTAATATTGGAAAAATTTTATTCTTAAAAAATTTACATTAAACTATATTAAGGGGGAAAGGCGAGAAATGTTTAAAATCTTCTTAATTTCTTCTTTGACATTTTCGCATCCCTCGCACCCTTCCGTTTTCTTTACTATATCGAATAGACTCTGTTTACAAGAGCGACAAAGCACTTTTTCTTTCAAAAAGGTCACATGGAGAGAGACCTCTTGAAGGAGAAATTCGGGTCTAGAACTAAAAAGAAATGATTGAAACAAAAAAAAAAAAAATTATTTTCTTATAATTTATTTATGTTATTCGAGATGATGTACTCACTGTGACTCAAAGCAGCTTAGGCAAAGCAAGCCGCTTCTTCCTTTTACGGAAACGGCATTCAGCTGGCCGCAAGACATCTCCCTCCAAAGAGAGTTAAAATAGTTAGACCTTTCCATTTCACTAAGGTCGTCCGAATTTTCGAGAGAAAATAGTTTTAGCAGCATAGCTGCATTCGTCGAAGTATGTTCTTTTGCATCCATGTCTTGTCTGTCTTTAACGACTACTTTTCTTATAATGATTTGTTATTTCTGCGTTGCTAATCAATTTGAAATTTGTTTTCTTCGATTGTTTCTTTCTAGAAACTTCTTCTCTGAAATCGAGTTTTGTGTCGGATAGGCTTTGGTTTAAGGAATAATGTGAAATGAGCCACGATTATTTTTCGAGGTCGATGAGCGATTGCTTGATTTTCACATTTTATTAACCTTAAGTGTCAGTTTTTGTGAGCACTTTTTCAGGTTATTTGACACAGCCCTTTCCTTCCAATCTTCCCCGATTCCTGAGGATGACTGGTGGTTTTATTTTGAAGAAGGACGCAGAAATAATTCAGATAAGATCGTTTCTTTTCTTTTGAATACATATTCAATTTATTTTATTGAAGTATTCTCCCAAATTCACTTAGTGAATTTGAATTGTTTTACCATCACTCACATTTGTCCTTCCAAAACTCTAGGGTGAACTATTTCTAAAGAAGTCACCCCACGATTTCCTTATTTCATATGAAGAGAAGTCTGTTTTCGTCTTATTTGGTCCTGGAATTGTCGGTTCCCTGTTCGATGTTTTCATCCGAACTTGTTTCGGAGGGATCCTTCATGAAGAAGATTGAATTTCTTCCCGACATCAATCTGGGCCGTTTCGGATAACTTTGAATTCATGAAGCCACATAACACTTAATAACACTAACCTTTATAAAACATGGCACATAAATTTTTGAGATTATTTAACGCTCAACTATCTGCTCAAGGTTTTCTGTGGTTTACCTTGAGACTGTGGGCAAATGCCAGATAGTAAAAAAGGGAGTTTTTAAATTTTTAGAGCCACAGCTCCAACTCACCTTTGAGCACTGACTACTGGATCACCTTTATAATTGTTTTAACTTTCCCGAGTCGGGACGACTCTTTTCCTCGGGGGGGAGTAGTGTTACAAAGGGTGAAATCACCCCTTTTGCCCCCTCTTTAATGATCTAGTAGTCGGCATAGATAAAAGACGTTTATAAACCTCTTATGTCTTTAAAAAGAATAAGGTTGCTGCGCCAACCGATATTATTGTAAAAACAGTCTTGTTTCAGACTTTAAACAAGAAACACGTATATTGCATTAAAAGCATTTATCACGATATTTTTGTTCACGCCTTCGATTCGATAATAAGTAAACTCGCGGATCCATATTTTATTAACGTAACGCCTAAAACGTTACAATATTATATGTATATATATATTGTATATGTATATGTGTATATATATATTGTGACGTGGATTTTTCTGCACCACGGTCACTCGGAGAAAATGACCGAGAACTTACCGCGTGCACAATAATTTGGCGTCCACGATGTCCCCTGAACCTGCAATAAGACCGCGGAATTTGTTGGGCGCCTGGCGTGGTCAACACGCCTCGAAATCGGTAATACGATATACCGCGACCAGATGCTCGGTAGCTCAGTACCGCGGAGAGGGGAGGGGTAATCTTTGGGTAGAGAGAGATACGCCACACGTACGTTGACAAGTTATTTCACAAAGCAGCGAGAAAGTTAAACAATATATTTCAACCCAGCGATAATACAAAAAAAAAATTAAAAATAATAACAATACTGCGGAAGCTCGTCCTCGCGATCCCAAACGCAAGCGCTTAGCTTACCAAAAAAAAAGAAGAACGAGCAAACAAAATAATCAATCAAGAAGAAAAAAAAAAAGAGAGGAAACAAAAATATGAAGGGATCCCGAAGACCTCTACGGCCTACGTGCGCTAGTCACTACACTCCTCGTGACCGCTAATTTACACACTAAAAGAAACCAATAGCAAAATCGGACGCGACGCGCTGCTCGCGAACGTCCTTTACAAAACGGCGCTGATCGCCAACCTAATACTAACTGATTATGCCAAAAAAAAAAACTAAACTGAGGCGAGGCTCGTCGCGACACCCACGACCCTCCTCTAAGAACGCATATTTTTATCAGCGCGCACCCGAGCTTCACTTTCTCTGCGACGGCGGGACGCAGTCGCGAATTCGAATGCTCCCCGTGAGACTGCTCGCGACCTACACGAGAATGGAGGGTGTGCCGGACGAAGTAAAATGACCCCGTGTAACGGACTTCGGTTACACTCAAACTCAAGGCAATAATGTCTCGGCTCAACCCGTGACTCGACTCGATTTCCTGGATCCCCCGAAATTAACGCTACTCCCTTACGCGCAACTCAGGCTACAGTCACCAAGCAAATGTATCGGCTAACGAATCTCGAGTACAGTTGTTAACGCCAATCCTCACTGGCTATCCGTTCTCGGCAAGCCTTTACTAATGATCTCTCGAGATTCTCTCGCAAGAAGGTTAACAGCGCTTACCGCTCCACATCCAAGAAACGAACGGGCCCACTCCCTCGTGATCCCTGGTTGCCATTCCTCGCAAACTCGCTACCACAGAGAAAAGAACCAACGTATACTAGACTAGCTCACCCGCTCTCTACAAACCCCAGAACTTGAGTGATCTCGGATGGTCGCAACGCCGATCTCGTCGCGCTAAGTTTTCGTGACGTCATCACCCTAAGAATGCGCAACAATCGATCGGTCATCGATTTTGGGGATTGCGCAACTTGCCGCGCACCTGTCGTCTCTACGCGGCGCAGAACTTGAGGCTAGATCGCGATGTCGTCTCCCGCGCAGCTCTACGTAGTCCTGGGGTTGAGCGGGGTGGTGCTCCCTCGTCGCTAGCTGGTATCTCGCGGTTGCTTTGGTTGGGCGTAGGCGGGGCGAGCGGGGAGGCTGCGGCGCGCCGGCCGCCAGCGGGAATCGCGTCCGCCTTGGATTCCCGCGCTGCAGGGATCTGCGTTGCCTCCCCCTCCGCAGCCTCGGTGTCCTTCCCGCGAGATCTCCGTGGTTTCGCCTTGCCTCGAAAGATGTTCAGCGTCGGAGTTAGTCGCTGGAGGGTAGCCGGTGCACTCAAAAAAAAAATAAGAAAAACAAAAGCCTGAAATATCTTGGTCGCAATGCGCTCGTTCGTCCCTGTCGAAGCTCGGGTGCGTGACTCCAGTTCTGGCGCTCTTTAGGATTATTTCGCGACTCGATTTTCTAAACCCTGATTCCGGGATCTCGCCCAGGGTTCAGGGAGTCTCTTGTAACGGGCAGGCCTAACCGGACTGCCACGTCACAACTCCCCCCCCCCCCCCCCCCCCCCCCTCGACGGATCGTGGAGTGCCAGAGCGCCAGCGCTGCATCCCGCGAGCCGAACTTCGCGAGGTGACCGCAAGCTCAAAGTACCCACACGCTATTGCGCGGTACTCACCGAGAATCCCCTTCCAAGAGGGCGATAAAACAACAAAAAAAAAACCAAAAAAAAAATTTTCTCCCGTGTGGCCAGATGCCCACTCGCATGTCCTCCGGGATTCTTCGCGAGCTCAACTGATCCCCTTCCTTACGCGATGTTTGTCTAGGGGAGCTCTCTACTTCGCCACTGGACCTGAAATTTTTCTCAAAGCCCGCCACCTGGGGCCTAAGAAAGAAAGCGGACGCCATTTATGGTCGATAACTAAGAGTTTATTATATATTTACATAAAGAAAAGAGAGAAAAGAATGAAAAAAAAGAAAATTGTTATTATAATAACAAAAAAAGAAAAAAAAATATTCTCGCTATTTCGGCCCAGCCGCGCCGCCCCGGCCGGCCTCGATCCCGGCCCCGGCCGGTCGCGGACGCCAAGACCCGCCACCGTCGGATCTCGATCTCCAGGTCCAAATTCTCTTCGCCCCATCGCAACGGGGGGGTTCAGGGGGGATCCTCTCGCGACTGGGAGAGTAGGGACGACTTCCCTCGCGACGGGGATATTCGGAGCGGCTTCCCTCGCCATCTGGGGAGTCGGGGCTGTCCTCGGTGAATACTCCGGGGGGGGGATCTCCCTCGCCATTAAGGGGGAAATGTAGACCGTCGGCACGGTCCCCTCGCGAACGCCCCCCCGACTGGGTCGGCTCGCCTGGTCGTGGCAGGCGGGGCACCTCGTCTTCGAGTACCCAAGCCATCCGCACCTCCGGCAGAATAGCCCGAGTACCCGATTGCAGTCGTGGTACGAGTGGTACCACCACCAACAATTCCAGCAGCCGCCCACTGGCAGCCGCTCCCGCCACCCGGGGCCCGCTGGGGCTACTCTCCCCCAGCTGATGGTCGCCGTGGGGAGCGGGACCTTTTCTAGGACCAGAAGGTCCCGAATCGCCCGGACGTCATCTTCTTCCTTCGCGATCCCTCCGCCAACTAAGGGGAAGAGTCAGTCAGGATCGTAGCTATCGCCGGTCACTCTTTTCCTCTCCCCGAGAAGCCTATTTCCCCCTTACGGTTCCTCCCCGTTTCTATGCGCAATTGCCTCAGACTCCACGTACCGCTTCAAATCCTTTTTGTGGTGTCTACCGAGACCCCCTCCTTCGCTATCCTCTAATTCGTAGACGACGGGCGAGATTACCTGCGCAACGCGAAATGGACCGGCAAACTTGGGGGCTAGCTTCGCAGCGACCTTTTGGGTAGCCGAGGACAGAACTCGGTTTCGCTTCCATACCCACTCCCCTACTTCGAAACGGATATCCCGGTGCCCTTGGTTATAATAGCGCGCCTGTCGCTCGTGGGCCTCCTCGAGATGTTTCGTCACTAAGTCACGCAGCTCACATAATTTCGCCATTCGGTCCCCCCATACTTCGGGACGGGGAACGGGGATTTCCGCGGGACCTTCCACGAGCCGTCGCAACTGCATCCGTGGTTTGGGATCGCGACCCAAGTTTAAAAACGCGGGACTGACTCTCAGCGAGCTGTGCACAGCGGTATTGTACGCAAATCGAAACTCGTGAAAGTGCACGTCCCAGTCCCGATGAGCTGCCTCGATGTATGCTACAATCATCGTCTTTATTACGCGATTTACCCTCTCCACGGGGTTCGCTTGCGCGAGATACGGCGGTACTTTTGCGTGGGTAATATGGTACGCAGCGCACAGTTCGTCGACGGCCTTATTCGCAAATTCCGTGCCGTTATCCGTCAGGAGCACCTCCGGGGTACCCCATCGGGACAGCACGAGATCTTCCAGCGCGGCAAGAATGTTTTTCGCGTTTGATTTTCGCAACGGCGCTACCTCCACCCACCGGGTAAATAGATCTTCGAAAACCAATAAATACTCGAACCCGGCGCGACTTCGGGAAAACGGACCCATGACGTCAGCCGCAACCACAGTCCAGGGCGTGTCGACGACCCGTCGACCCATAAGGCCCTCTGGTGGCACCTGCTGTACCTTGCACTCCTGGCAACGCTCGCACGCTCGGACCATCAAAACTATGTCGCGATACATTCCGGGCCAGTAGTAGTCGGCTCTCGCTCGCGCGTAGGTCTTCTCGACACCCAAATGCCCTGCCTGGGGGTCTTCGCGGACTTCGGTGAAAATCCGCGACTGCCGCTCCCTCGGGAGCACTAATTTCCACGGCGCCAAGTCCGCTGGAATGGGTTCGACTAAGTGGTCCGCCCGCAGATGATATAGCCGCCCCTCGACTACCGACCAAGTCCGGAACTTGTGCGGCTAGTCCAGGACGTCCTGGACGCGGTGTTGGTACCAGGGATCGATGACGACTTTCCAGGCGGCCTTACGCTCCGCTCCTGGTCCGTCGTTCCCAGCGACGTCGAGGGCGGCCAGCGTTTCCGTCCCCTCGTCTTCGCCTTCGTACATCCGCGATAATGCATCCGGCACATGGTGCATCGCTCCCTTTCGATGTTTAATTTCGCAATCGTACTCGAGCAAATCGAGCGCCCACCTAGCTAACCGACCCGTCGGATTCCGTAATTCCCGCAACCATTTTAGGCTCGCGTGGTCGGTTATCACCGTGAAGTGATATCCTTCCAGGTACGCTCTAAACTTCTTGACGGCCCAGATCACCGCGAGGCATTTCTGTTCGGTTGTGGAATACTTACGTTCCGCGTCCGACATGGTCCGACTCGCGTACGCGATCACACGCTCAATTCCGCTAATAGTCTGTGTCAAGACGGCGCCAATACCAAAGCTACTCGCGTCGGTCTGCACGACGAACTCATGCTCGAAGTCGGGACACGTTAGAACCGGAGCCGACGTCAACGCGACTTTTATGCGTTTGAACGCCGTTTCCTGCTCGCTACCCCAGCCCCATTTCTTATCTTTCCGCAACAACCGGGTAAGGGGCTCCGCCACACTCGCGAACTCGGGAATGAATTTCCGATACCACGAAGCCATACCCAAAAATCGCCTCAATTGCCGCAGGTTTTTCGGCGCGGGATATTCTAGAATCGGTTCCACCTTGTCGGCATCGACCTGTAGGCCTTTCTGGTTCACCTTGAACCCTAGATACCGAACTTCGCTACGACAGAACTCGCACTTTTCCGGGTTGATGGTAAGCCCAGCCAACACTATCCGTTCGATAACGCGAGATAGCCATTTTGAGTGCGAACGAAAATCGGTGGTCACTACAATAATATCGTCGAGATACGCGAAGGCTTGCGGTTCCATCTCTGGAGTAATTAATTTGTCAATTGACCGCTGGAAGGTGGCCGGGGCTCCGGTAAGCCCGAACGGCAATCGCACGAACTGGAATAATCCGCGATCCGGGACCGTGAACGCCGTTATTTCGCGACTCTCGCGTGTCAAGGGAATCTGGTGGTACGCCTGACTCAAGTCTATAGTCGAGATGTATTTGGCCGACCGCAATTTATCCAATACGCCGTTCATAAACGGTATCGGGTACGCATCCGTCTTTGAAACGCTATTTACTTTCCTGAAGCCCAAGCAGAACCGATATTTCCCGTTTGGCTTCTTGACCATCACGATTGGCGTCGACCACGAGCTTTGGGAAGGTTCGATTACTCCATCCGCGAGCATGCGATCTACCTCCTCGTTAATCGCCTCCTGCACTTTCGGAGATACGAGATAGTACCGTTGCTTGATCGGTGCGCTTTCCTGCACGTCTATTTCATTCTCCGCGAGATGGGTGAGGCCCAAGTCTCCCGAGACTTTCGGTAATTCCTTCGCTAAGAATGCTTGTAGTTCTCGATTCTCGCTATCCGCTAGCTCTACGATGCCGCTACAACCTGACACATCGGTAACTTGGCCCGGCTGACCCTCCTCAAATTTTCCTTCATGGTCCGGAACATTCGCAATCCTCCATGATTCGCGCGCACCGTCAATCGAAAAGCCGAATTTTCTTACAAAATCCATGCCCAGGACGCAATCTCCAACTAAGCTAGGAATAATCCGCAACGAAAACTCATGCGCGACCCCCAGCAACGTTATCGGAAGCTCTACCTCTCCGGTTATTGCCTCTACCGATCCATTCGCCAATACGACACTCGAACAACTGGGTGACTTTACTGGTCGTCCGTACTCTAACGCGATTTTGTGTCCGACCGTACCGAGGAATGTTCGCGACGAGCCGGTGTCTAACAAAGCCTTGACCCATGTGCCCCCGATACATACCCGCAAAAACCAACGTTGGCCGAACTCCATAGTCTGCATCGGAAAGCACGTCGCGATTTCCCTCTAGACGCCACGCAATGTCGTGGTGCCTTCCACTCGGGGCGCCGCGTCGACACTTAACGAGGCTGCCTTTCCGGGTTTCCCGAGCACCGCGGACAATCGGTCGAATACACGTCGTCGTACCCGCAATGATAGCAAAAGATCCGCAAAGGGTCCGGACAGCTATCGAATCGGTGACGAGGACGATGGCAATTCATACACAAGTTCTCGTCCCACATTCTGTCGCCACGATATTGTACGGCCCGGGGTACTCGCGCGGCCGGCCGGTTAGCCGAGGGGACCGCTCCCCGGTTCGCTCCTCGCGGGGGTCACTTCGGCGAGGTCGGCCTCGGTGAAGCTAGGCCTCCGCCACTGGGCGGTGCGCCGCTGGACTTGTTCCTCTGGGTCGCGACCGCCATTGCTTTCATCAACTTCTCCTCGTGTCCTTTCACCTGGGTCGCGAGCAGCTTCTCTATCGTCTGCGCTACGGTTGACTCGACCCCTGACTCGGTAATGGCGGCTAACCCAGGCTCGCTATGAGTCGCCGCGGTTTTGGTCCGGCACGCTAATTTTGCTAATAAATGAGTCTTTCGGCGTGGGCGGGGGGCGGTAGTCGCGAGACAGCGCGAGGTTTCTTTCCCGCTCCGTGGCGAGCTAAATTAATTCGCTTCACGTTCGAATTTCCCTTCTACGAAGGACTTCACGAATTTCGGGACGCAAGTTCTTAAAGGCCAGGTCCAGTTGCTGCTCCATCGTATACGGACGCGGCATCCGCCTCAACAACCCCCGAACGCAGGATAAATATTCCGTCACTGACTCGACCGATCCCTGGGTTCGCGACCTAGCCTGATCCTCCACGCGGCTTCCTACTGTCCCATCCCCGAACCACAAACGCAACGCCGCGTGAAACTCGGCGTACGTGACCCAGCTATCTCTTTCGCAACGCAACCATTCCAGTGATGAAAGCAGAAGCACGTAAAATCAAACTATTCGGAGCGAAAGACAAAAGCCGTAGGTAGAGTCTGAGCGCAAGCAGAGTATCCAATATGGACCCTTCCGTGAAACTTGTTAAATTAAGTCGCTATTATCCACAAGCCACAGCAGAACGTGAGAGAGATGCTTTCTCGTATTGGTGTAATCACCTCTACTACCTTAGCGATATCAAAATTGCGAATGAAAGCGCCAACAAAAGAAATACCGTAAACAAAATAAAACAGAACAACAAAAAAAACAAAAGACGGGCTGGAAAAAAAAAGAAGAAAAAAAAAGTGTTGTCGCACCAGCAACAAAACAAAATTAAATCAACCGCGATGCTGAAATCCGTCTTTCAAACAGAAAAAAAAATATCTTTTCATGATATCTCTCTTGCATATGGAAAGACTTTGGCGGGGAAGCTGCGACGTTGGGCCACCATATCCGAGTCTCTGTTGAAGCTTAAAAACCACCGCATCTTTCTTCTAAACTGCAAGAAACGATCGATTTTACCTACTCATTTAAAATTCCCTAAGCTTATCTCGACCGTTATTAGTTTTAAAATGTCTAAGTCGCGTACTGTTTACTCACAGAATGTACACAAATTTCAAAGGTCGTTACTTAATCTAGAGATCAGTGACGCTCACGCGACCATCGTCAAATATCAAAATATTTTGTTGTCGCTTGAGAATGATATTTTAATCGAATTACCTGTTGAAGTGTCAAAAAAATTCTTCGACACAGAATACCTGAAATTGGAACCGGCCTTCAACGCTTACTAGGCGGCTAACATCAACAAGTTAGCTAATCTGATTAATAACAAAAAACGTCCCACTTCTAATCCAATTGACTCGACCTTTGAAAATTGGATCGTAAACCTTAGCAATACGGACATTCCTGTCAATGTCACCGACGTGCTAAAAATGGAACCAAAATATGGCATTCCTTTTAAGCCTAACTGCATCCCAACCAACAAACTTATCTCTGATTTCGAATCAAAGATTTCCTTCATTTCTTCTGATTCTCGTAATACGGCCCGCCAAGATTTTACCAACACTATAAAAAAAGTTCATCAACACCTCTTCTCCCCTTCACGTTGACAAGAATATCCTTTACAAAATTAAAGAAACTAAGATCTTTCAAAATAACAACCAGGACTTACTTTTCTTGAAGGCGGACAAGGGAAACACGACTGTTGTGATGAACAAACAAATGTACGAGGATAAAATGTTGCAACAACTCTCTAACAACAACTCTTACAAAGTTGTTAGATACGATCTCACCTGTACCTTGCAACAAGAAGTCAAAAAACTAACAACGGATTGGTCCAAAAGCAAACTCATCTCCGATCAACTTAGACGTCATATTGCGGAAACTGATTGCCTACCACCTAGAGCCTACGGACTACCGAAAATTCACAAACCGGATACACCGGTACGAATTATAGTTTCTTTCACTGATAGTCCGACTATCAATCTGGCTCGTTTCCTCAGTCAATGTATAGGTAACAACATCGTACCTCCCTTGTCACGTGTAAGAGATAGTTTTGCTCTGGTGAATGCTATTAGGGACCTTCGTCTCCCACCTGATCATATTTTAGTTTCGCTGGATGTTGTGTCGTTGTTCACAAATGTTCCACAAGATCTTGCAATCAACGCTGTTAAACAGCGCTGGCATCAGTTGGTGGACAAAATTCCGGTCCCACTTAACGACCTCTTAAAAGCATTGCACATATGTTCTAAGGCTGCCATATTCAAAATTTAATCATAACATATATGCTCAAACTTATGGTTTACCGATGGGCTCACCGCTCTCTCCAATTTTGTCGGATTTGGTTTTGGATGATCTTGAACAATATTGTCTCAACAAACTGGACTTCAAGCCTTCATTCTTTTTCAGATATGTAGACGACATAATTACAGCTGTCCCTTCGGATAAAGTTGCAGAAATGCTTTCCGTCTTCAACAGTTTCCATCCGAGACCACAATTTACCTCTGAATTAGAGTCTCATCACCGAATTAGGTTTTTAGATGTCCTGATCATCAATGATAACCAGCTCATTAAAACTGATTGGTTTCATAAGGCTACTTGGTCACAAAGGTATTTAAATTACCATTCTCACCATCCCAGATCATACAAAATTGGAACGATTAATTGCTTAGTTGACAGAGCGATCCGACTCACAAGTATGGAATATCACAAAAAAAATTTGTCCTTGATTCAGCAGGTACTAAGTAAAAACAACTATCCACCTCGCCTGCTCAACAAACATATACAGTTTAAATACGATTCCATCTTGTCATCGACCAGCCCTAACAATAATATCGATGTAACTACTACACAAACCAATCAAAAAAGCCATATTTCCATCCCATACGTTGCGGGGTTGTTTGAGTCACTCAACAGAACATTCTCTAAGTACAAAATTCAATTTGTGGGTAAATGTGCACATGATCTATCCTCGATGTTTGATTCGGGTAAGGACCCCTTACCCCTGGGTATGCGCTCTGGTGTAGTTTACAAAATACCTTGCAACCATTGCAACATGTCTTACATAGGCCAAACTAGTAGGCAACTACACACCAGGATAACCGAGCATAAACGCAATATCCATGAACACGAGGATAATTATACTGCATTGACGAGACATGCCATCGATTTCGACCACTCTTTTAATTATTCTCAAGCCAGCATTATTGACGTCGAACCATTGTATTACAATAGGCTACATGTGCAATATTGTTGCACATCCCAATTCTGTCAACCGTAAACAAGACATAGAACATCTAAGTAATATTTACACCTCTGTGATACGACCATTGTAATTGTCCATTACAGACTGAGCTTGCTCTCGATTTTACCTCCTTAACAAAAATTTTGGTTTCCTTTTAACCCGTTGAATCTGCGTTTGCTCTGATAACTATCGAGATCAACCTCCCCCCACTACACACTGGACGTTCCACCTGTGCTTATGTGGCTCTGGACTCAACCTAAAACGGCGGTGTGTTTTATTTCATTTTACCAAACTAACAACAAATATGAATTCGCGGGAATTACGTGTCGCGAACGCAGTGTGTTTCGGTTTTTGTTTTCATTGTTTCTATTTATTCATCAATTACCACCACGCATTCTATGTAATTGGAAGTGTCATCTCATACTAGGTAATTCCTCTTTTATACTTGCTCAAACATCCTTGCATATTATTTATACCACTATGTCTAATTTTGTTGAAACCTAGTTGTACATTATTTTATTTTTGTTCGTGACAGATATTTAAATAAAATGTTCTGAGGAGGGCCCCCACCAGGGCCGAAACGTTAACACGATAAAAAAGTGTTTTGAGTTGTGACCTTCATATCCAAGAATAACATTAATCAACAAAAAAAAATATTTCGAAACCGCAGTAAACAAAAGAAAAACAAAAAGGAAGCAGAAATCCAAAAGAAAATAAAATGACACAAGCAAGAGATTGGCGATAAAAGCAGGCGATCTTATCCCTGTTATGAGAAAGGTAAGGTGCGAATATACGCGGTGTACTTTTTCGTCACCCGGTATATTCGTCAACTCGTAGCCTGAGTCGTAAATCGCAAGTTTCGATGTTATTCGCCACCCTTTGTATACAATTTTATCCTCGCACTCTGTATTCAAAATTGTCTCGCTGTACTCCAAACGTCAACACGCTTAACCGAATTGTCTCGCGACTTCTCTCTCCCGTAATCTCCGACCGCTGTTGTTTTCGTTCCGCGAGCGCTATCCGTTACTAATTCGAAATTTCCAAAGCGAGCAACGCCACTATCTTTCTCGGAAATTTACAGCGGAAATTTCGCGAAGGCCCCACGTTGAGCGCCAATTTGTGACGTGGATTTTTCCGCTCCTCGGTCACTCGGAGAAGATGACCGAGACCTTACCACGTGAACAATAATTTGGCATCCACAATGTCCCCTGAACCTGAAATAATACCGCGAAATTCGTTGGGCGCCTAGCGTGATCAACACGCCTCGAAATCGGTAATACGATATACCGCGACCATATGCTCGGTAGCTCAGTACCGCGGAGAGGGGAGGGGTAATTTTTGGGTAGGTAGAGATACGCTACACGTACGCCGACAAGTTATTTCACAAAGCAGCAATAAAATTGAACAATATATTTCAAAATAGCGATAATACAAAAAAAAAATAAAAATAACAACAATACTGCGAAAGCTTGTCCTCGCGATCCCAAACGCAAACGCTTAGCTTGAAAAAAAGTAACGAGCAAACAAAATAATCAATCAAAAAAAAAAATGAAGGGATCCCGAAGACCTCTACGGCCTACGTGCGCTAGTCGCTATACTACTCGTGACCGCTAATTTACACACAAAAAGAAACCAAAAGCAAAATAGGACCCGACGCGCTGCTCGCGATCGTCCTCTACAGAACGGCGCTAATCGCTAACTCAATACTAACTGATTATGCAAAAAAAAAAAACTAAACGGAAACGAGGCTCGTCGCGTCACCCGCGACTGGCCGACGCGATCCGCGATCGGCAATAAATTAATCAAACGAAAAGGAGATGAAATTTCTTATGCCTACGGGCACTAGTCGCCAACTTATTACTACCGAATTATACCACAAACCAAACGGAAAGGAGGCTCGTCGCGGCACCCGCGACCCTCCTCTATGAAAGAATGTTTTTACTAGCGCGCACCCGAGCTCCACTTTCTCTGCGACGGCGAGACGCGGTCGCGAATTCGAATGCTCCCCGTAAGACTGCTCGCGACCTACACGAGAACTGAGGCTGTATCGGATGAAGCAAAATGACCCCGTGTAACGGACTTCAGTTACACTCAAACTCGAGGCAATAATGTCTCGGCTCAACCCGTGACTCGACTCGATTTCCTGGATTCCCCGAAATTAACGCTACTCCCTCGCGCGCAACTCAGGCTACGGTCACCAAGCGAAAGAATCGGCAAACGAATTTCGAGTATTTTTCGACACGTAAATTCTAAAACGGCTATCCTTTATCTGATAAGCCTTTACTCAATTACTCTCGAAATTCGATCGCAAGAATATCAGCAGCGCTTACCGCTCCACATCCACTGTATGAATGCACCCACACCCTCGTGACGGGTCCCTGACATCGTCCTCGAAACGTAACAGTTCCTTTTACTGACGCCCAATAAACTCTACCTCGACCTCGAAATCACTCAACCACTTTACGCAATCGCCAGAACTAGAGTGATCTCGGATGGTCGCAACGCCGATCTCGTCGCGCTAATTTTTCGTGACGTCATCACCCTAAGAATGCGCAACAATCGATCGGTCATCGATTTAGGGGATTGCGCAACTTCCCGCGCACCTGTCGTCTCTACGCGGCGCAGAACTTGAGGTTAGATCGCGATGTCGTCTCCCGCGCAGCTCTACGTAGTCCTGGGGATGGGCGGGGTGGTGCTCCCTCGTCGCTAGCTGGTACCTCGCGGTTGCCTTGGTTGGTCGTAAGCGGGGCGAGCGGGGAGGCTGCGGCGCGCCGGCCGCCAGCGGGAATCGCGTCCGCCTTGAATTCCCGCGCTGCAGGGATCTGCCTTGCCTCCCCCTCCGCAGCCTCGGTGTCCTTCCCGCGAGATCTCCGTGGTTTCGCCTTGCCTCGAAAGATGTTCAGCGTCGGAGTCGGTCGCTGTAGGGTAGCCGGTGCACTCAAAAAAAAAGAAAAACAAAAGCCTGAAATATCTTGGTCGCAATGCTCTATTTCGTCCCTGTCGAAGCTCGGGTGCGTGACTCCAGTTCTGGCGCCCTCTAAGATTATTCCGCGACTCGATTTTCTAAACCCTGATTCCGGGATCTCGCCCAGGGTTCAGGGAGTCTCTTGTAACGGGCAGGCCTAACCGAACTGCCACGTTACAATATACATATATATATATATATTGTGACGTGTATTTTTCCCGCTCTTCGGTCACTCGGAGCAAATGACCGAGAACTTACCTCGTACACAATAAATCGGCGTCCACGATGTACCCTGGACCTAAAACAATACCGCGAGATTTGTTGGGCGCCTGGCGTGATTAACACGCCTCAAAATCGGTAACGCGAAATATCGCGACCATATACTCGATAGCTTAGTACCGCGGAGAGGGGAGGGGTAAATTTTTGGTAGAGAGAGATGTAACACAAGTAAGCCAATGCGTGGTTTGGCCAAATCACTATAAAATTCCAATAATATATTTCTCGTTAGCGATGTTACAAAAAAAAATTAAAAATAAAAATAATCATACGACTGCGCAAGTCGTCCTTCGCGATTCCAAATACAACGGGTTAAATTTAATCCAAAAGAAATAAGAAAGGAAGAAACAAACAAAATAAAAAAAAATGAATAAATCTAGGAGACCTCTACGGCCTACGTGCGCTAGTCGCCGTCTTAACAATACCTTAACTCGCAAAAACCAAAAACAAAATCGGACTCGACGCGCTGCCCGCGATCGGCCTCAACTACGACGCTACTCGTCACTTAATTATAAACCGCTAAACAAAACGTAATCTAGATCATACTCGACGCGCTAATCGCAATTCTGATTAAATCTAGCTGGTATCTTATTTCTACGGGCGCTAGTCGCCACTTTGCTGATGCACAATAATTCATAAACTAAATCAAAAAAACATGCCTCGACACGCTAATCGCGACCAAATTAATCACTCTAGAAAGCTTTTCTAATCGCGCGAGGGTATAGCGTATTATGACGCATCCGAGCTCCAGCCGTAGTCTCTATTCCCCCAAAGTTCACCACCCTTTTTCGGACGCAGACTCGACGAGACCCTGTGCAGCGGAATTTGGCCGCACTCAATTTCACTCCGAAATTGTTCCCCACGCGAAACCGTGACTCGACGCGAGACTTTACAAGGATCCCCTTGACTCTACACGTTATCGCGAAACTCAGGCTACGGTCATCCTCAAGGAGATCGGCAAACAGATTTCGAGCGCTACTCTAACTCTAAGATTGCGTGGGCCGACCGTTTATCGGTGTGCCAATTTAACTTGCGCTCGAAATATGCCCGCAAAGAATTATAAGCGCTTACCGCTCCTCAGCCACACCAAAAATCCTCCTACGCCCGTCTCAGCCATCACAATCACACAGTATCTTTGCTTTTTCTTTTTTTTTTTTTTTTTGTTTAACTTCCTCGCCACGCAACTATCGCTACCGGTCGCCAGGACGCAAGTGACGAGTCCTGCTAATCGGAGCCGCAATTCGAACATGCCCCGAACATAGGCGTCATCCATAGTCAAAATTTTCCCGCTCGCATTGGGGTTCTCGTTACGCAATTCTTACAATCTAGCGTATCGCTATCGTTGGATTCCGCTGTCGCGGGGTGTTGATTGGCTGACCAGTCTCGTGTACCCCGTAGCTTGGCAGTGGCTTGGTGATGACTTCGCGAGGGCACCTGTCGTCAGTCGGGCGACGAAGGGGGGGGGCTACGGCTCGCCGGCCACCAACGGGAATCTCGTCCGCCTTGGATTCCCTCGCGGCAGAGCTCTCCGTTGACGCTCTCTCCGTAGCCTCGTGCGAGGCCCTCCTTTCGTCGCGATCCGCCGCGATTGCCATCCAGTAACGTCGTTTTGACTTGCTGCCGATCCCCTGTCCGAAGCCGCATTTACTCGCCACCCAAAAAAAATAAACAAAAATCCTGAAAGGTCTTATTTGCTAAACCGGCGATGGTCCCCTCTTAGAGTCTCGGATGCGTGACTGTTGTCCTGGCGCTCTTTTTCGAAATGAGCCGCGGTCTACTCCGCGTGCTCCCTAAGTCTGTGGTCCGTCTAGAGTTCGGGGAGCCGTGTGGAACGCGCAGTAAAACTGCCACGTTACAACTCCCCCCCCCCCTAGACGGATCGCGGGGTGACAGAGCGCCAGCGCCAATTCCCGCGAACCGAACTCCTCGAGTGACCGGAACCTAGGGCCCCTGACGTCAATGGGTCAGGGTGCTCCCTCTCTATCGACGGCATTCACAACCCCAACCCCCAAAAGAAAACAAAACAATGCAATATAGTTTGTCCTTAGTTATGTAATTTTATTCATTAGGTACACCCCTTTCCACCAATACAGCAACCGAAACCCAAAAAAAAGAAGAAAGAAAAGAAAAAAAAAAAGAAGGAAGTCAAAACAACAAAAAAAACAAAAAAAAAACAAACGAGAATGGAGGGGAAAGAAAGAAAAAAAAACTCGGCCCCTCGGCGGGCCGGTAATCATTCCCCGCGGCGGGCTCGCGGGGTCGCGCCGTCGCGCGGTACTCCGCGTCCTCTCCCGCGGTTCGCTAGCGCGATTACGAGTCGCTGGATCTCTGGCCAGTGGGCCCGCAGCCTCTCGTCGTCCAGCGTCGGCCCTAACGCTGCGCGGGCTCGCGGGGGTAAGTCCCTGATGCGGGGGACAGGTTCCTGGACCAGCCGCGGTCGCGGCTATGGCAGCTGGGGTGTTATTTACCCACGGCCCGCTGGGCCGCCTCCAGCACTCTGGGCACGTGAACTTCGTCATCCCGGGCCAACCACACTGGCGGCAGAAGAACCCCAGTGGTACATAGCATCGGGGGTACCCGTGCCCCCTCTCCCAGCAGTTGAAGCAGCCGCCGGGGGGTAGCCACCTCCTCCACGTCTCCTGTGGAGCTCCCTGGGGCCACGGTCCCCGTGCGGGCGGAAGGGGGGGAGTGACGGCCCCCGGCCCGGGCAGCAGCGCGAGCCGCGCTGCATCGCGAAATGCGCGGAGTACCTCCGGGTCCTCCGCGGCGGTGTGGTCCACTGTTGGGAAAGTAATAGCGGAGGTAAAGTATACCGCACTTCCCACCTCTGGGTAACGCGCCTCCCATCTCATTCCCTAACCTCCCCAGACTCTACGTACGGCTTCAGATCCTTAATGTGCTGTTTTCCGAAACACTTTCCCTCGCTATCTTCCAACTCATACACGACGGGCGAGATTACATTGACGACACGAAACGGACCGGTGAATTTTGGCGCCAATTTTGCGGCGACCTGTTGGGCCGCCGACGACAGGACTCGGTTCCGCTTCCAAACCCAATCCCCTACCTCGAAACGGACATCCCGGTGCCCTCGATTATAGTAGTGCGCCTGTCGCTCGTGGGCCTCCTCGAGATGCTTCGTCACTAAGTCACGTAATTCACATAACTTCGCCATTCGGTCTTCCCAGACCTCGGGACGGGGAACGGGGATTTCCGCGGGACCTTCTACTAGCCGACGCAATTGCAGCCGTGGTTTGGGATCGCGACCTAAGTTTAAAAACGCGGGACTGACTCTTAGTGAGCTATGCACAGCGGTATTATACGCAAATCGAAATTCGTAAAGGTGCACATCCCAGTCCCGGTGATCTGCCTCGATGTAGGCCACGATCATGGTCTTTAATACGCGATTCACCCTTTCCACGGGGTTAGCTTGCGCGTGGTACGGCGGTACTTTCGCGTGGGTAATATGATACGCAGCGCACAGTTCGTCGACGGCCTTATTCGCGAATTCCGTGCCGTTATCCGTCAGGAGCACCTCCGGGGTACCCCATCGGGACAGCACGAGGTCTTCCAGCGCGGCAAGAATGTTTTTCGCGTTGGATTTCCGCAACGGCGCTACCTCCACCCACCGGGTAAATAGATCCTCAAAAACCAACAAGTACTCGAACCCGGCGCGACTTCGGGGAAATGGACCCATAACGTCCGCCACAACCACAGTCCAGGGCGTGTCGACGACCCGTCGACCCATGAGGCCCGCTGGTGGCACCTGTTGTACCTTGCACTCCTGGCAACGCTCGCACGCTCGGACCATCAAAACTATATCGCGATACATCCCGGGCCAGTAGTAGTCGGCCCTCGCTCGCGCGTAGGTCTTTTCGACGCCAAGATGCCCTGCCTGGGGGTCCTCGTGGACTTCCGCAAAAATCCGCGATCGCTGCTCCCTCGGGAGCACCAATTTCCACGGCGCCAAGTCCGCTAGTATTGGCTCAACTAAGGGGTCCGCCCGGAAATGGTATGGACGCCCATCGACTACCGACCAAGTTCGGAACTTGTGTGGGTACTCCAGGACGTCCTTTACGCGATGCTGGTACAAGGGATCGACGACGACTTCCCAGACGGCCTTACGCTCTGCCCCTGGTCTACCGTCCCCAGCCACGTCGAGGGCGGCTAGCTGCTCCGTCCCCTCGTTTTCGCCCTCGTACATCCGCGATAGTGCATCGGGCACATGGTGCATCGCCCCCTTTCGATGTTTAATCTCGCAATCATACTCGAGTAAGTCGAGCGCCCACCTAGCTAACCGACCCGTCGGATTCCGCAATTCCCGCAACCATTTTAGGCTCGCGTGGTCGGTTATCACCGTGAAGTGATAGCCTTCCAGGTATGCTCTAAACTTTTTGACGGCCCAAATCACCGCGAGGCATTCCTGTTCGGTCGTGGAATATTTACGTTCCGCGTCCGACATGGTCCGACTCGCGTACGCGATCACACGTTCAACTCCGCCAATAGTCTGTGTCAAGACTGCGCCAATGCCAAAGCTATTCGCATCGGTCTGCACTACAAACTCGTGCTCAAAATCGGGACACGTTAGAACCGGAGCCGACGTTAGCGCGGCTTTTATGCGTTTGAACGCCGCTTCCTGTTCGCTACGCCAGTCCCATCTCTTATCCTTACGCAATAGCCGGGAAAGGGGTTCCGCCACACTCGCGAACTCGGGGATGAATTTTCGATACCACGACGCCATACCCAAAAATCGCCGCAATTGCCGTAGGTTTTTCGGTGCGGGATACGCTAGAATAGGTTCCACCTTGTCGGCATCGACTTGTAGGCCGTCCTGGTTCACCTTGAACCCGAGATACCGGACTTCGCTAGGACAAAACTCACACTTTTCCGGGTTGATGGTAAGCCCGGCCAACATTATCCGCTCGATCACGCGAGATAGCCATTTTAAGTGCGAACGAAAATCGGTGGTCACTACAATAATGTCGTCGAGATACGCGAAGGCATGCGGCTCCATCTCGGGAGTGATTAATTTGTCTATTAACCGCTGAAAGGCGGCCGGGGCTCCGGTAAGCCCGTATGGCATCCGCACAAACTGGAATAATCCGCGACCTGGGACCGTAAACGCCGTTATTTCGCGACTCTCGCGTGTCAAGGGAATCTGGTGGTAAGCTTGACTCAAGTCTATAGTCGAGATGTACTTAGCCGACCGCAATTTATCCAATATACCGTTCATAAACGGGATCGGGTACGCATCCTTTTTCGAAACGCTATTCACTTTTCTAAAGTCCAAACAGAACCGATATTTCCCGTTTGGTTTCTTGACCATCACGATTGGCGTCGACCACGAACTTTGGGAGGGTTCGATCACTCCATCCGCGAGCATACGGTCTACCTCCTCGTTGATAGCCTCCTGCACTTTTGGGGATACGGGATAGTACCGCTGCTTGATCGGGGCGCTTCCCTGCACGTCTATTTCGTGCTCCGCGAGATGAGTGAGACCCAAGTCTCCCGAGACTTTCGGTAATTCTTTCGCTAAGAATTCCTGTAATTCGCGATTCTCGGCATCCCCTAGCTCTACGATACCGCTACAACTTGACACCTCGGTAACGGGGATTGGCCACCCCTCCTCAAATTTTCCCTCGTATTCCAGAACATTCGCGATTCCCCATGATTCGCGCGCGCCGTCAATCGAAAAGCCAAATTTTCGCACGAAATCCATGCCCAGGACGCAATCTCCAACTAAGGTGGGGATAATCCGCAACGAAAACTTATGCGCGACACCCAGCAACGTTATCGGCAGCTCTACTTCCCCGGTTATTGACTCTACCGATCCATTCGCCAATACGACACTCGAACAGCTGGGTGATTTTACCGGTCGCCCGTACTCCAACGCAATTTGGTGTCCGATCGTACCGTGAAATATTCGCGATGAGCCGGTGTCTAACAACGCCCTGACCCATGTGCCCCCGATACACACCCGCAAAAACCAGCGTTGACCGAACTCCATGGTTTGCATCGGAAAACACGTCGCGATTTCCCCCTCGACGCCACGCAACGCCGTGGTGTCTTCCACTCGGGGCGCCGCGCCGACACTTAGCGGGGCTGCCCTTCCTGGTTTCCCGAACACCGCGGACAATCCGTCGAATAGACGTCGTCGTATCCGCAATAGTAGCAAAAGATTCGCAAGGGGTCTGGACAGCGGCTAAATCGGTGACCGGGACGATGACAATTCATACATAACTTTTCGTCCCACACCTTGTCGCCACGAAATTGTTCGGCCCGGGACACGCCAGGGGCCGGCTGGTTAACCGAGGGGGCCGCTCCCCTCCTTGGTCCTCGCGCGGGTCGCTTCGGTGAGGTCCGCCTCGTTGGAGCCGGGCTTCCGCGACTTGGCTGTGCGCCGCTCGCTTTACCCCTCTGGGTCGTCACCGCCATTGCCTTCAATAATTTCTCCTCGAGCCCTTTCACCTGGGCCGCGAGCAGCTTCTCTATCGTCTGCGCTACTGTTGGCTCGATCCCTGCTTCGGTAATTGCGGCTAATCCAGGTTCGCCTCGAGTCGCCGCGGTTTTGGTCCGGCACGCTAATTCACTAATAAAGGACTCTTTCGGCGTGGGCGGGGGGTGGTATTCGCGAGATAACGCGAGGTTTCGTTCCCGCTCCGTGGCGAGATAGATCAATTCGCTCCACGTACGAATTTCCCTTCGACGGAGGACTTCGCGAATTTTGGGACGCATGTTCTTAAAAGCCAGGTCTAGTTGCTGTTCCATAGTGTACGGACGCGGCATCCGTCTCAACAACCCTCGAACACAGGAAAGATATTCCGTAACTGACTCTACTGGTCCCTGAGTTCGTGACCTAGCCTGGTCCTCCACGCGACTTCCGACTGTCCCGTCCCCGAACCAAAAACGTAATGCCGCGAGAAACTCGTCGTACGTGACCCAGCTATCTCGTTCGCAACGCAACCATTCCAAGGCCACGCCCGAGAAGATCATCGTGAGCGAACTCAACACTTCGTTCTCGCTCAACTCCGACAAACTACGCCACTCCTCCAATCGCGTCAAGAAATCCTCGACACTCGGCTCGCCAATCCCAGAGAACTTGAGGTTCCACCCTCGCAGGGCCCTCGGGATGTCACGGATTGTTTCCCGGGTACGCGATTCGATGTTTGAATCCCGGGCCCAGGTCGGCCGGGCAGCGCTCGCCATATCGCGAGGGATTGTGGCGGGATCGACCGGTAGCGACCGGAACTCGACCCGCGGAGCTGGTGCCCCCGCCACTAACCGGGTGGAATCCACGATGGGTTCCTCGAGCCCATGTCGGTGCCCCTGGATTGGGGAGGCCTCTCCCCAGTGCCCCTGGGCTCCGCTCGCCAGTGAAAACGGGATCGAGTGGAAGGGTATTTGCGTCGGAACCTGGTACGCGGTCGGTCGCGAGGCGCTACCATACACCGCCGAAGTGGTGATAGCCGCCGAGGCGACGGCTACGCTCACCACCGTACTCGTCGTTGCTACCGTGGTTAGCCGAGTCGCGATGGTAATATTCACGGGTTCTAACAGCCGCGAATCGCTAGCCCTTCGGGGCTGTTCCCGCACCGGTTCCGTAACGGTCGCTAATTCGGCCAACCCCGCGAAGACATCCTCGTCCTCTGGTTCCCAGGTGACCGTCAAATCCCCGCGCTCGCGCAAGAGATGTCGTACGTACCGGTCACGACGCACCAGTAGGCTACCGGTGGAATTTACCCTCGCGGTCACTAATGCCAACTCGAGCTCATCGCTCGTCATGTCATACAGCCACGCGCCAATGGGTACTTCCGCCATGTTGACTTTACCCGCGAAAATGAAGAGCAGAAATGAAGGTAAAAGCACGCACAAAAAAGAAGGAACAGTGATGAAAGTACAAGCACGCAAACTCAAACTGTTCGGATCGAAAGACAAAAACCGTAGGTAGAATCTGAGCGCAAGCAAGGGTATCCAATATGGTGTGATGGAGCTGGAACATTTCTAATGAAATGTAACAGTTTATATCCTCTCGTAGGAACATGCCGGGGATCATTTAGCTGAGTACAAAATTTATCCATGCAGCGTAGCCCGCCTTATGCGCTTGGCTTTCTTATCGGCAGCAGTGCTCAAATTACGCGATTATGCACTTCATATGCACTGTCGCCGAGCCCGGCGAGAGGCCGTGTGAGCAGTCTCAATACTGCTTCCAGGCGTAACGCACGTCAAATTTAATATAATATAACGTTAACACTTCCTTTTACCATTTTTGTTATCAATCATCATTCAATTCTCTGTTTGAATAAACATATAAATGCCTATATAATCGTTGCGCAATATTTGCATGACAAATTTGGCGATCCTGCCAGGATCCGGTTTAAACCAACGAACGCGGCGCGCGTATCAAACGGCCGGATCATAGTGACGAATTTTGGAAGTGAGTGCGTAAGCCCAATAAACTCACGCGCGAACCTTCGGCTACGCGTTTATAAGTAATTATTACGAATTGTACCTAGCAAGGGATAGAGTGAAAGGCCGCCTTGCGTAGACAATCAAGGACTGCGTGTAGACCGCTTGATAACCAGGGACTGAGTGTAGACCGCCTGATTCTACACTGGACAATTCCTATAGTGAACTTGTGTATTTATTGGAAAGGAAGCAAGTATAAAATTCTGCACTCCTTAGATACAATAAACTTCGCGTTTAAACCATCTAAGTGAAGTGAAGTGAGAATAAGGACATCGAGACTCGAACCGCTCTTATATTCTTGCCCCCGGTGCCTGTCAGAGACTCCAGGACATCGAAGCCTCGTACCGACGGCTACCACGATCTTCGAGTGTGATGCTTCACACCTCAATTTGGCTACTCCTAGCGTAAGTACAAGCATTTTGTTACTTACTCGAGTCACCATAAACTTATCGAAGGACAAATCGTGATCGAAACTAAGAATTTGATGGTCAAACTTGAATCATTCAAATAAATGAAGTCAAAGCTTGACTCAAGGTAAATTTAAAAAAAAAAAAAAATAAATTCACAATGGACGTGAACGAAAACAATGACCGGAGATCGGCAGTACCTCCCACTATTGTTGAGACTGCAGAAGATGGACAATCCGTCACTTCTGAATCCCGGTTTGAAGAGAGATTTTGGGATTTGACGAACCAAATGACTCAGCTTGTGAATAGGCTACAAGAAGCCACCGAACGTAATGATTTAACTGCAATGGGCAGATACCGTCTTGGTCTAGAGCAATTAAACGGAGAGAGGTTAACTGCGCGTCAACTTGCTCGCCGCGAAGATTTGCCTATAGAAGAGGTTACCCGTTTTATTCAATTGAGAAATCAAGAACGCCGTGAACACGACTTCATTCGTCGCAATAATGTAGAAATAAATCGAAACTCTGAAACAGTTCCGCGTCCCGAAGACACGCTTGAAAGCGTCACCAACCAAATGTTTCAGGAAATGCAACAACCGAATAACCAATTAACCGAAGAAAACCGTCAAGAGGAAGCTCTTACAAATAGTAATACCAATCGAGAAGCAATCAATAACTATTATCGCTTAACAACTAGCGATGATCCGAATGTTTCTAATATTTTGAGACCGCCCGGAAACCATACCGGAGCGATACCGCGAATTCAACTAGATACCGCGCGTCTCGTTGAATCAGAGGTGGAAGGTCCTTCTCAGATAGCTCCCTCAATCGTAACAAACCCACCACGTTACTCGGCATTATACGGGCTCGCTCAAAACCGATTGCTGCCACCGACACCGCGCGTCAATGAGGTGGGCTCCCCAGCCAATTCAGACTCGGACCATCAAGGTATAAATGCGATGGCAGTACCGATCCTTCACCAAAATCGCTCATTAGAAAACGACCGATTCTCCACCGCGCGAGCCAATGTAAACCATGATATCTTGTCGGATACGGATTCGACACTGCAACGCGTTCTCGAGGAAAGCCGACGTTTATCACGGATGCCGAACGTACGCCTTACACCAAGGCCTAGTCCACAGTGGCCTAATGGTCCGACGGATTACGAAATCCCACGAGGTACTGGTAGCAATACCCGTAACAACGTCCCGCGTCGTCGTCTAGAACAGCAAGAAGAGGATGAACTTCGAAGAGCCTTGGAAATGTCTGCTACTTTACCACATCGTCGTCCGGACACTGTGACGTTCAGTATGTCCCAGTTGCTGAGTGATCCCGAAGCTTTACGCCAACAGCAAGAGATAATGAGAAACATTGAGGAACTTGCGCGAAGAAACCAAACAAGAATTCAACTACCGGCAACTGCGCCACCCCGAGACGTGTTTCCCCCTCGGAATCCAAGAGACCCAGGCCCGTATGCACGAACGGAAGCTTACTTGAATGATGTCAGCCTACGCCCCGATGCTGCCGGAAGATACCCCGGAGAACCAAATCGCCCAGCGAACGAGCCCTATGCGATCCAAGATTTCCTACCCGCGTTTCAAGCCATCAAGATGATTGATTGCAGACTGGAAGGAAAAGCAGGCGAAGACGTACACGCTTGGATCATGCAAGTAAAAGCCGCCGATATGGTAGTTATGCCAACCCAACGTTTCCCGTTTTTGAGCATGGTAATCAGCTTGAAAACAGGAGGAGCTCTTCAGAAAACCATCAACCAGAGGAGACCTCGTACAATCCCAACTTTACTCGAAGTCATAAGATCAGCCGTTATTGTCGAGAAAAGTGCCACCACATTGGAAATGGAGCTTGGCAGAACAGGCCAAAAGGGCGACACTGTGGACGCCTACAATCTCAAATTCAATCAGATCTACCAAGACCTCGTAGCTGCCTTCTCGAATCAACAACTACGAGCGAACATCGATCCTAATCTTCAAGACCTCGAAAATAGAGTGTGCCAGTACTATCTATATGGATTTAATCCGAGGATATTCCATCAAGTCAAAAACCGTCAGTACTTCAAGTTACTAGAAGCCCAGAAGGCCGCGAAAGAAGCCGAAGGCGAGGAATTCAATTTCCGAATGCATCAACAACAGCTGATGAACAGTAACGACACAGCATCGAAACCCACGTTTTGGAACAAGTCCCAAATTTACGGGCCAGGCAGCGCATCAGATACGCGAAGATTCCAGGTACAACAAAGAACCTCGACGAACTCGCCAAGGTCAACTCCTCGACCACCAGCGTCTGTCCACCACCACGATGAAGCGGAACAAGATGAAGATAAAGAACTCCAGAGATGTGAATGCCACACCTGTAACACACATCGGACCGCCCATGAACAACAAGCAGTATGTCATAATTGCGGAACCAGAGGACACTACAGCCGGAACTGCTACGCTCCGCGCCGACCACAGAACGACCAACGCCCTAATACTAACGGCAATAAGCGAGACGCAAATTTTCAAAACGCCAGCCTCAAAGACAAACCGCCCAACGACCAAGTCAATTGCACGTCAGAGGAACTCCAGTCAGAGGAAGAGGAAATAAAGGGACAGGAGGACGAACTAGAGGACGAGTGCCAACAGGAGCCCGTGTATGTTCAGTTTCACAGGGGTTACTACAGTGTGCTGTAATAAAATTTGGAGAAACAAAGCAAGGAGTAGCCCTTATGGTCGATACAGGTGCATCAATAAACCTCATAAAACGGAAGGTTATTTATCCATCGGATAAACAAATTTGTCCAATTATCAAACGCAAAATTTCCTTTAAGACTGGCAAAGCGCTAAATTCCGCGAATGAAATTGCTGTACTAACTCACATGGGGCTAAAGGACGAATTCGTCATTACCAGACGATACCAGACGATTATCTGCCTGACGAAGAAGATGGAATCATGGGAAACCCGTTTATGAGGAGGCGAGATTTCCAGTTGAATGCCTCGACGCTCACCCTGAAGAATAAGATACACCACCTTAGTAGCGACCGAAAAATTCGATTTAAACCAAATTCGGTGAACAAAATTGCCATCGATACCGACGAAAAGAATCTCGATCTCATGTTACGCATGGTCTATAAAGACGGAATGCCTATGGAAAATATCCCGGTGCAGATTGTACACACGAACAATCATGGTACGGCTTATGGAATCATCACCACCGCTGAAGACGAAGATATCGAGCTCGGACTGGAGAACGTCCAAGTCCACCGAGTAAAGAGTATGTCAACCCCGGGTGTATGGCAACAATCACGTGATGAAAGAGAGCAGGCGCTCCAACATACTGTCGACTTGAAACACCTACCGGATGAGTACCAGAAAGAAATTTGGAGTATTCTTCAGGATTTCAGCGATATCTTTGCCTTACAGGAGGAAGACATGGTCAATGGAACTTCAATGGCTGAACATCGCATCGAGTTGTCAGATCCTCAACGCATTGTAAATGTGAAAAGTTTCCGTGCTCCACAGCTGCACCAGCAGGTTGTAAAAGAGGGAGTAGAGAAAATGTTGAAACAAGGAATAATAACGGAATCCGAGTCGCCATACAACTCGCCAGTTTGGGTTGTACCCAAAAAACCGGGCCCCGACGGAAAGCCCAAGTATAGAATTGTGATCGATTTCAGGAAGATTAATGAACTTACCGTTCAGGATTCTTATCCGATACCAATAATCGAGGATTTACTCGATCACATGGGAAGGGCCAAGTTCTTTACTACTGTCGACATGGCCGCAGGATTCCACCAGATCAACATGGCTACTGACTCCAAGAAATACACTGCCTTCTCAACCCCCGACGGGCATTTCGAATACCAACGAATGCCTTTCGGATTACAGAACGCTCCTGCGACCTTCCAACGCATGATGAACGATGCGCTGAGAGGATTGAATCAGAAGATCTGTTGCGTCTACATTGATGACGTAATAATTTTTGGTGAAACGGAGGAAGAACACCATCGAAATGTAAGAACCGTATTTCAGCGTTTAAGACAATGTAACTTGAAACTCCAGCCAGAGAAGTGCGCCTTCATGAAAACTGAAGTGAGATACCTCGGATATGTCATCACTGACGAAGGAAGCAAACCAGATCCGGAAAAGACCAGGGCGATACAACAATTACCCGTTCCAGTCAACGTTAAGACGATTCGATCCTTCCTTGGTTTGACGGGGTATTACCGAAAGTTCATACAAAACTATTCAATGTTAGCGAAACCATTAACAAGGTTAACAAGAAAGGACATCCCATGGGATTGGTCAGCAGCCTGCCAAGAAGCCTTCGAAACCCTGAAAGAAAAGTTGGTCACACCACCGATACTTGTGAGATCAGACCCAGCTAAACAATACGTCGTAACCACCGACGCGTCAAACGATGGAATTGGAGCGGTACTATCTCAAGACGGCCACCCCATATATTTCTTATCTCGAACCCTGAATGATGCGGAAAGGAATTACAGTACGACGGAGAAGGAGATGCTTGCGGTTGTATGGGCCGTCAAGAGACTAAGAGTATATTTGCTCAATACACCGGATAAACCCTTCATCATCCGCACCGATCATCGTGCACTCGTATGGCTGAAAAATTGCGTAGACCCCAGTCAACGCCTGCTGCGTTGGAGACTAAGATTGGAGGAATACTCATTCCTGATAGAACATGTTTCGGGAAAAAGTAACGTAGTAGCGGATGAGTTATCTAGAGTCTTTCGCACAAAGGAAGAGATCTTCGGAAAACTCACCGAATTGGAAAAGGGACTATACGAAATCACACCCATTGACAGGAATCCCAAGTGGGTCCACCATATTGCCGCACGCCACATTGACATCGAGAGATTGTCACTCACAACAGGCAGAACAGAATCTCACGTCAAACTCGTTCCCAACCGAAATCGAAAAGGGGAGGACGGCAAATGGGTGAAGATTACCCTAGAAGAAAAGGATGCCTCTGACAACACCCTGATTATACCAAAGAATCAGACTGATAGACGTGAGAAACTCAGAAACTACATTCATCCGAAAAGGTACGAAAAGATATACTTCTGGATTGACCCTAAGAAAACCACCAAAGAAGAAACCAATTCGATCATTGAAGATCTCAAGAGGATACGTCAGGACTCAGGTGCAGACATATCATTTTGCTTGACAGGAAAGGATGTGCCTAACAAACAGCAACAGAAAGAAATCATGGCCAGCGCTCACAACGACATCAATGGACACTTCGGCCTAGCAAAAACAATTGACCGAGTAAAAGAAACGGCCGTATGGTCACGTATGGAGAATGATATCAATTCCTTTATCCAGGCATGCCCCACGTGTCAGATGTATAAAAAGGAAAGGATACAAATGAAATCACCCGCTATTCTTTTCGAAACCTTTGCTGAAAAACCTAACGATCAAATTTCAATAGATATCGTCGGACCTCTGGTCGAATCTTGGAATAAACACCGATATATCCTCACGATGCAGGATTCAATAACTAAATTCATTAAATGTGCCCCACTTACGAACAAAACCGCGACAGAAGTTATCAAGGCTCTATCAGAGTACTGGATAGGTAACTTCGGGTGCCCCAAAGTAATCCTGACGGACATGGGAAAGGAGTTTTGTAACGAGCTGACCGATTCCTTTCTCGAACACTGTAATATCAAACATATCACCACAACTGCATATCACCCGCAGTCGAACGGCTCTATAGAACGAATGCATAGTGTCTTGAAAGACTATATTCGAACTGCCTGCAAAGAGAGAATACACACTTGGGTCAAGGTTTTAATAGAAATGGCACGTGCCTATAACACTTCCGTTCACCAATCAACAGGTGAAACGCCTCACAACCTCATGTTCTGTCACGAAGCCAACAATCCTGACGGTTTCCGCGAAAACCGATTGGAAACCGTGATTAGTAAGAAAATGTTGTGGATACGAAAATGGGAGGAACGGTTCGAGAAAGCTCTGGTCTGGCTTACCAAATCCAGAGAGAAAAACCAAAAACAAGTGGACCAAGGAACACGACGACAAACTCCTTTATATCAAGTGGGAGATAAAGTAATGATCAAGAACCATACGCGACAGAACGCCTTGGAAAGGATTTGGAATGGACCATTCGTCGTCGTCGAGATCAACGAACAAAAAGGAAATATCACTTACAAGAAAACCGCGGATGATTCCACAGCGTCTTATTGGAAGACCCATCTGAATAATACCAAACCGTACTACGAATACGACACCGGACCAAGGGAAAACGATCCAGTCCCTAGAATTAAACTAAAACGGGTTCAGGGTAACGATTGGATCTCCACGGAATAGAGTCTTAGTTTCTGTTGTTATAGGTGTAGCAGTCTGTCCCTAGCCTACTTCGATGTCTCAGTTATCAATGGGACTTTACTCCAGGAGGAAGTGGGCAAAGTATACATGTACCAGGAAAGATGGAAGATATTCCAATCCATTGACGCAAGTGGGTTCACCAAACCATTACTCGACATTCACGACAAACTCGGAGGCCTCCAGACGATACGGGATACCTATCTGGACCATTGGAACCCTGGTCAGCGATCCCTCGCCCAGTCCGCCCTGGACGCTTTAGATTTAGAATTTGCCCGCGCCTCGTCACACAAGAATATTTTGGGAGTCATTTTAGACTTGGGTGCGCCTATTCTTCAAATGACGCGCCGCCCCTCTAAATTAAGGGAATCTCAATCCCACGGAACCAAAACAAGTACTCCGAAAGCGCTCGCGTCGGGCGATGTTACTTACGAAGCCTCGCGCGAAGCTGAGGCGGTATTTGGAAAACATGTCCTCCTGACGGGCCTGGCAAATGAAATGTATCCCCTAAGGAAATCTTATCTCACGCCAAATATCAGACCGAAAAGAGGAATGTTTAACTTTTTAGGAACAATCCAAAAATCAATCTATGGAACTGCTGACGCGGATGATTTGGAAATAATTAATGGGAATCTAGCCTCACTAAAAAATGTAACGGACACTCTAAATCTTGTTGTAACCAAGTCCTTGCACATCAATCAAGTCCAAATTAATATCTTGAATACAAATCAGCTCAAACTTAAACACTCTTTGGAAACTGTATGGGGACAATTAGAATCATTAAAAATAAAAGGTAACGAAACGCTTGCTTATCAGGAATACATGGAAGCTATAACTCTAAGTTTATTTGAAATTAAGGAACTGCAACGACTAATCGACCTGGTAATGACTGCCGTGCAATTAGGAAGGCATGGTATCATCGATAACACCCTTTTTACTCCAAAGGAGCTTATGACAGCTCTTCAAGCTTTCGACGCCAATGACAAAAAGACACTAATACCTATTAAAGAGGAAAATTACGAGAAGTTTATTAAAATAAGTGATTTAACTATAACCACAGATAAAGGCAAACTTATCTATATACTCACAGTGCCTTACTTAGAAAAGGAACCTTGGGTAATAATTCAGAATACCCCGGTACCCGTAAGAATAAATCACACTTATGTAACGCTTAACCCAACATATGCTTTGAAATTAGTACGTAAGAATTTTATAAGAGAAGTCACATTTTCTCAACTGAAACAGATAACCGATTATTTCATTGGTGATTACCGCGATGTGGGACATCGCAACGATACTATTGAACTTTGTGAGAAAATAACTGATCCCATACCACGAGGATGCACTCTGAGTCGTTTTCTCGTCACAGATATTGCTTACATAAGAACGCAGGGATCGCAAATAATCTTACCTTCGAAGCCAATTGAGGTAACCATAACATGCGCTTCAATGCAGACTTTTATTATTCAAATCACCAAGCCATCCCTGATAACCACGAATCAGAGCTGCGAACTTCAACCTTTGAAAACGCGAGTCAAATTAATCGTAGAACATATGACTTCTCAATTAACAGAAATACATGCAGATACCATTTCCCCGCTAAACAAATTTGTAACAGGCCGGGAAATTGTATTGCATCACGTGATTAACTTGGATACCCTCAAGGATCAAGGACAAGCCATTTTAGACCTTGAGAGTGTCCTCGCGAATAACGAAGCGACCCTTCGGGTCAACAATACATGGGCTAACTTCAAAGGTATAGGGATCCCATCAATAGCTGTCGTTTCTGGAACGATATCCGTCTTGTCTATTCTACTCTTGCTGTGGAAATTTAATATACCAACCTATATTTCGGCGTTCGCCGGATATTGTTGCCAAAGGAATCCCTCTGCTTTGGAAGTAGTAGAACGAAGGAAATTAAAACGCAGGATTGAGACACAGGCTAAACGTAACGAAAGAATCCTACGAGAAATTAGAAGCCGCAGAGACGCGCCTTTGTCTTCGTCGGGGGATGTGATGGAGCTGGAACATTTCTAATGAAATGTAACAGTTTATATCCTCTCGTAGGAACATGCCGGGGATCATTTAGCTGAGTACAAAATTTATCCATGCAGCGTAGCCCGCCTTATGCGCTTGGCTTTCTTATCGGCAGCAGTGCTCAAATTACGCGATTATGCACTTCATATGCACTGTCGCCGAGCCCGGCGAGAGGCCGTGTGAGCAGTCTCAATACTGCTTCCAGGCGTAACGCACGTCAAATTTAATATAATATAACGTTAACACTTCCTTTTACCATTTTTGTTATCAATCATCATTCAATTCTCTGTTTGAATAAACATATAAATGCCTATATAATCGTTGCGCAATATTTGCATGACAATGGACCCCTCGTATTAGTGAAATCACCGCTAATATTTTAATGATAGTATTATTTGCGAAACAAAAGCGCCAGCAAAGGAAATATGGTACACAAAATGAAACAAAACCACAAAAGAAAACAACAAACCAAAAACAAAAGACGAGCTGAAAGAAAAAGCAAAAAAAAGAAAAGAAATGAAAAGAGAGAAAGAAAAAAAAAATATTTTGTCGCGCCAGTAACAAACAAAAAAGAAATAATCTTTGACCGCAATGCTAAAAGCCGTCGTTGAACACACAACAAGAAAAAACAACAAAACAAAAATAATTCCGAAACCGCAAAAGACAGGGAAAAACAAAAAGAAATCCGAAATCAAAAATAATAACAAAAGAAAATAAAATATGACACAATCAAGAGATAGGCGATAACGGCCGGCGATTTTATTCCTATTATTAGAGAGGGGAGGTATGAATATACGTGGTGTGCTTTCTAGTCACCCGGTATATTCGTCAACTCGTAGTCTGAGTCGTAAATCGCAACTTTTCGATGTTATTCGCCACCCTTTGTATACAATTTTATTTCCTCGCTACGTATTCACACCTGTCCCGCTGTGCTTCAAACGTCAACATACTTGACCGAAGTGTCTCGCGACCTCTCTCCCCCGAATTCTCCGAACGCTGTTGTTTGGTTCCGCGCGCGCTAGCCGTTGCTAAGTCGAAATTTCCGAAACGCGCAACGCTACTATCTTTCTCGGAAATCTACAGCGGAAATTTCGCGAAGGCCCCACGTTGGGCGCCAATTTGTGACGTGGATTTTTCCTGCTCTTCGGTCACTCGGAGCAAATGACCGAGAACTTACCTCGTACACAATAAATCGGCGTCCACGATGTACCCTGGACCTAAAACAATACCGCGAGATTTGTTGGGCGCCTGGCGTGATTAACACGCCTCAAAATCGGTAATGCGAAATATCGCGACCATATCCTCGATAGCTCAGTACCGCGGGGAGGGGAGGGGTAAATTTTTGGTAGAGAGAGATGTAACACAAGTAAGCCAATGCGTGGTTTGGCCAAATCACTATAAAATTCCAATAATATATTTCTCGTTAGCGATGTTACAAAAAAAAATTAAAAATAAAAATAATCATACGACTGCGCAAGTCGTCCTTCGCGATTCCAAATACAACGGGTTAAATTTAATCCAAAAGAAATAAGAAAGGGAGAAACAAACAAAATAAAAAAAAATGAATAAATCTAGGAGACCTCTACGGCCTTCCTGCGCTAGTCGCCGTCTTAACAATACCTTAACTCGCAAAAACCAAAAACAAAATCGGACTCGACGCGCTGCCCGCGATCGGCCTCAACTACGACGCTACTCGTCACTTAATTATAAACCGCTAAACAAAACGTAATCTAGATCATACTCGACGCGCTAATCGCAATTCTGATTAAATCTAGCTGGTATCTTATTTCTACGGGCGCTAGTCGCCACTTTGCTGATGCACAATAATTCATAAACTAAATCAAAAAAACATGCCTCGACACGCTAATCGCGACCAAATTAATCACTCTAGAAAGCTTTTCTAATCGCGCGAGGGTATAGCGTATTATGACGCATCCGAGCTCCAGCCGTAGTCTCTATTCCCCCAAAGTTCACCACCCTTTTTCGGACGCAGACTCGACGAGACCCTGTGCAGCGGAATTTGGCCGCACTCAATTTCACTCCGAAATTGTTCCCCACGCGAAACCGTGACTCGACGCGAGACTTTACAAGGATCCCCTTGACTCTACACGTTATCGCGAAACTCAGGCTACGGTCATCCTCAAGGAGATCGGCAAACAGATTTCGAGCGCTACTCTAACTCTAAGATTGCGTGGGCCGACCGTTTATCGGTGTGCCAATTTAACTTGCGCTCGAAATATGCCCGCAAAGAATTATAAGCGCTTACCGCTCCTCAGCCACACCAAAAATCCTCCTACGCCCGTCTCAGCCATCACAATCACACAGTATCTTTGCTTTTTCTTTTTTTTTTTTTTTTTGTTTAACTTCCTCGCCACGCAACTATCGCTACAGGTCGCCAGGACGCAAGTGACGAGTCCTGCTAATCGGAGCCGCAATTCGAACATGCCCCGA